>NW_017259378.1:82505-84145 GCF_001594045.1 Atta colombica
ATATTTATTTATAAAATTTATCATTTATTTATGAGATATGTATATTTTTAAATATACACTCTCACATGTTTGTAAAACGCATATATATATACATATGTATGTATATACACATGCTCAGACATAAAACCATATGATAATTAAATTATATATTTTAACGTATTTTTTTATAATAAAAATTTCAAATATAAAGTCAGAGATTCAAAAATATTAAATTTCTGCACGACTTGTAAAATTAATATTTATTCATTTTACATGTTTCATTTACATGTTTCACTTAGCCAGAAGCAGTATAAACTAATGTAATATTTTCTGCAGCTCTTTTAATCTTATTATTACATTTATTTTTTAATGTAAATATATATATGAATTTTTTTATGCATTTACGAATTAATGTAATTTAAAATTCTCACAAGCTACCCTCTCGCATAGCTTAATCAAAATTTTTTATATTCATGTACGTACATCGATTACTCTTGACCGCGAGAATAAGAGAGATAAGAATAACAAAAAAAGAATATCTGAACTGGAAGAATAATTACACTTTTACCAACTAGAGATAATTACTAACTGTTCTAGAGAGTCTTCTGGAGATTTCTATGCGACAAAGAACTCTGACCATCATTTTCTTTCCTTCGTAGACATTTGCTCTGTTCATTTCTCGTCATGCGTCCAGTTAATAACATAGCGATTCTTGCGAAGAATTACATTACGTGGGGGAAACCATTCAAGCGTTAATGCGGAATCACCTAGAAAATCAATTACTTCTCGATTATTTTGATCAGTGAAGAATTCTTATCAAGCAAGAAATAATAATGAGGATTCTTATCACCATTTACAGCTCGTTAAGAGAAGTAATATAATAATTATAATTTATATTAGATCGACGAAGATAAATCAATTAAGAGAAATAAATCTATTTTTGATCAAAGCGTATATATTAATGCTGAAATATTTCTGAAATATTCTAGTAAGTAAATTTATATATGCAATTCTGTAAACCGCGCCTAAAATCGTTTTTCGTCTTGAAACGCAGTCATAAACAGAATTAGATTAATAATATTAAATTGATAAATAATTTAATAATTAATGTTTGATACTAATAAACATCTTAAAAGGATATTAATAATTTCATATTAATCTAAGCATCTTAAAAACTGTAAATAATTGAATTTATTATAAGTAATATAATCTTTATACCATCGCAAAGAGTGTTTATTTAAATACCTCATGCAATTTAGCATTACATTTTTTTAATGTTGAATGTTTATCATATTTTCATCAATATTGAACTATTTAGTTCTGTATGGGATGTATTCCAATATATAAAAAATTAATATTACAAAAATGAATAATCTGTCAATAGGTGAAAGCGATACGGAAAATTATTGAGAAATCCAATTGTACATATATTATCAAGTTTTAATGCGATTATGTTAATGGTTTAATTGCTACAGTATAAAACGAATCTCATAATTAATGTCACATTAATGTATGACACCAAATGTAATATCTGAACATAGAATTAATCAAACTTGATACTGCATAAATCTATACTAGTATCTCATAGCAATTAGCCAAATATAAATTTAAACTGATTATATTATAATTTACTACGGATATATATATATATATATATATAT
>NW_017259378.1:84166-87848 GCF_001594045.1 Atta colombica
ATTTTTTTAAATATTTTCAGTTAAGAAATTTTTCCTATTAAATGTACGCGTTTAATATTTGATGATATTCTACCTCACGGTTGAATGAAATATATTCAACTCTGTAGGAGAATTTTGTTCCTAACTTTATAATTACTTCTTAAACCGTTTCAATCGCTGCACTTTGTGTGTACTCCCTCTTAAGTAGCGTCTCGGTAGCTTACTCAAGATTATATTTTATTTCCAGTACGTGACTTCTTACGCATGGCACCATGCTTCCACGTACCAAGACTTCGCGTATATCCATCTCCGAGCATAATACTAGTTACATTTTACGTGCGTATTTAAGGTAAAATTATATTAAAGTTATAAAAAGTATGATAAAACATTATGTTTATATATATATATATATTTATTTATTTATATATATATTTACACGCACATATATACATATTATATGTGATAATATAAGTATCAAAAAGAACATCAGATAAATTCAATTCTGGTAAAATTTAGTTTATAAATGCCTGCGGATATTTACAAATAAATATAAATTTAATCAAAACGTATAACGTGTACAGTAGACAAATGAACGAAGAGCCTATTATGAATGTATGCACTGCGATAAAATTTACGTTGCCTTTTAATAGAATTTCGTATTATATCATTCCAGATTCAACATTGACTCGGGAGAAAAAAATATAAATATCAGTTTTGTAAATATTATTTATAATAAAAAATATATTAAATAAAATATATAATTATATTACATACATATTGTCCTCAGAAAAATAATATGATTTCATCATTTGTTAAATAAGGAATTATGAAAAAGTTAATAATTCTGTTCTTTATACCTCTGCACAAAATGTAATCTGCCTGAATAAAGCTGAATTGTCGATCTTGATCTTTTTCAAGAGTCTTTAAGATGGAAGTTTCAAACTTGTTGTAAAAGGAAATATTAATAAGGACATGATGATTACACTTGCAAGATTTTAACAAAATTTCACTTTAGATATCTATAACTTTTTACTTCCATCTTCAGCTTCAGATCATTTTCCTGTCGTCTCACTGGAATTTATTTTCTCTTGGCTGGTACCATTACGTAATGAGACTTATAATATTTACCCTAATGAGAAATTGCACGAGCCTTGGTAGAAAAGTATATCGCAGATGGAGTTCGCGCAAAAACGTTAATAGGACAGGGCGTATCCTCTTGATCCTCAGGATCAACGGTTTCCATTCTTTAATGCCAGAGTGTACTTTCGTGCGTCCTAATCCTGACTTTAAGCTTGATGATGCAAGGGATTGAAAGACAATGCAGAGAAAAAGAGAGAGAGAAAGAGAGAGAGAGAGAGAGAGAGAGAGAGAAAGAGAGAGAGAGAGAGAAAGAGAAATATAATAAGATAAAAAAAACGTGAAAAAGGCAAGCAAGGGCGATGGATTTAGAGAAGTAAAGGAAGTTATGCCATGTCACGTACAAAGATGCAATTTTAAAGCTTATAACTGTCATGGAAAAGAAAAAGAATAATAGAAAAAGAAAGAGGAAAGAAATCATAAAATAAATTGTTAATACTATTATCCCGTATAATTTATTAAAAATGTACTGACATTATACGTACGATTTAAATATATTTGTTGGTTGAATAAAGATAGTGTAATTAAATAAAAGAACTTACAAAATACATATAAAATAAATATGCAGCTAATATTACTATTTTATACATTATTTTTTAACTCTAACTCTATGTCTTCAACAACTAGCATAAAGATACTCGTTTGCTTTCATGATGGAATTCGATATTGTACAATTTCGAAAGAAGATGGAACTGTAGGATGACAAGAATGAAAAAGGACATTTGTGAAGTGTCAGGATATGCATCACGAAAATGTAGACCTCTGAAGTTACTGACTCAGCAAAAGTGAAGCAAGAGTAGGAAACGCCCTTAACATATCTTTTTCACTATAAATTTTTCTTACCTGAGAGAGACAATCAATAAAACGTTCTTAAAAGTAATTAGCCAATTACATTAAAACTTGCAACTTTTACTTTGCATAACAAAAAATGGAAGGAAATGCATTTCATCTAAATCGAATCGATTGTTAAGTTTTTGCTAATTACATAATTTAATATCAACTTTTTCATAAGTTTCTTATTAACTAAACTAGATTTAGAATTTATTCGTGTAGTTATATTAAATCAACAATCAAATATTTTGGATGTGTTTTTATATTCTCCTCTCACTAATATTTTTTTTGTGTCACTATATAAACTAATACTAAACTAATAAGCTCTAAATTTAGAGGATAATAATATACATATGAATAAGAAAGGAAACACAGCAAGGCTGAAGATACATAAAGAGATAAATGAGAAATGAGATGGTTGGGAAAGAGAACCCAAATCGTCGGATTGTAACCTGTTACTGTCGCTCGGCCATACAAAAGAGTGTAATATAATGTCGGCCAGAATACGTGGCGAGTAATAAGAATAGCACGACTGCACCCGTTACTTCTAATATCGTGTCCAACCGTTCTTGTCATTCTTTTATCTTTTTTCTCACTTTCATATTCCCCGGATATTTCTACTGGGAGGGAGAAAAAAGTGGTCATTTGAGCAGCAACAATTTTAAATTTAAAAATAAAAAGGAATATTAAATCAATTTACGAAATTAGTCAATAATAGAAAGAATAAAAGAAAGAAGGAAGGGACGAAATTCATTGATTCTAAACGATTTCATCGTAATTCGAACATCTCACGCTTCTTTTAATATGCTAAATCCTTAATTATGCTTAGTCAAAATGTCAAATCGATAGAGAATGGAAAAAGAGTAGAAAGATTTAGATTGCGCGCGGGCTAACCGGTTCTCTTTGAAAAATTCAAGCGATAACAAGCTGGGGCATCGTTGACATTTTAACCGGATTTCAATTTCAAATTTCCTTTGCCCGGGGTGTCTTCGGCGCGGTCCCGCTGGTCGAATCAATCTACGTAATATCTGCTTTAATCGATCTCGCGCGTACTCTGCCCTGTATAATCCGCGCGCACACGTCGACGTTACTTTGGATTTTATTTTCCCGTTTCGATGTGCTTTGTTAAAATTCTAATTAAACCATGTCTGGTCTGTCAGGGATTTTACTATTTAATTTTCTTCCTTGCAGCAGCAGAGAACATTACTTCTGAGTGCAACATTTTACGATTGAAGCCGTAATCGACGAAACGATGAATCCAATATATTCATGAAATATATAAATGTAAATACATAATGTAAATATGTATAATTACATACATATTCAGGAAGAGAGAAAAGAAAAGACAGAGATAGAATTTTAATTATAGACAACATAATTATCTCTCTGTAATTATTAATTATGGTAACAGTTAAATTAAAGACAACGGGAGTGTCATAATATTAACAATGAGTACGTTAAAATAAACCTGGATGCGTATAATAAAAATATTTCATAATAAAATATTTTATGAGCTGCGGTCTCAAGTGCTCCAAGTTAATGTTTATGACGTCACTTTTTTAAGAATTACGTTCGCTATGAGGTTTGCCTGGACACAGCTTTCGGGCACTTAAAAGTTTCGTAGCTTCTATTTTGATTTATCTATGGTTAAAACCGAGTTTTCTTGCTTTCGGGCAAGTTTTCGTGAAAATAGATAAACAGAATCCATTCCTTTCCTGACTGGTATATTTATATA
>NW_017259378.1:87948-91968 GCF_001594045.1 Atta colombica
TTTGCTTTTGTTTACCTCAAAAAAAGTCTATTCGCGATCTTGTGATAATCGCGTTAGAACATAGATAAATGCTTTATGTTGAATATTTTAGATATTTTATTTTTAATATTATTTTTTCACATAGAAATAATGTGCCTAAAAATAAATTATACATTATATATTTTGTAAATATACTGAACTCGTCGTTTTATCGATTATCGCTTTGATCTGAAAATATTACAGTTGGAAGTTCACTGTAAGGAAGAAAATTAAATATTGTAGTAAAATCCTGCTAGGTCCAATGTGTCACAAATATGGTCTTGCATCTTTACGAAACTTATCTCAAACGAACACTCAAATGTGAACATACTCGATATGAATCATTCGACTGTTACAAACTTAAACAAAAAATACGCAGAACAAGCAGTTCACTTCACAGCAAGTCGCGAAAACTTCGTTTTAAACCAATAAGAATAGATGCCCAAGTATGGAATATATTGCAAAGGTTGCGTATGAAAGACTAGAAAGACGAAAACGGGGAATACACGGAGAAAAGGATTGCTAGAGGCGGTCTGAAAGAAGAAAATACAGATAGGAGCAGGAAAATTAGCATGAAAGTGGAGAAGTATCATGTGTAACCGACTTTATGTTTGTGCCCGAATAGTCAGCAAAAGAAAGCCTAGAATTGCACAAAAGTTCTTTGGAAAAACGAATGACCGGAGATATGAGTTGACTTGAAAAATATATGCATGAAAAAAAAATAATTTAGAAATGAAAAAGATATTAGATACATGTTAATAAATTAGTTCTAGATGTTCAGACGTTGTCATTAAATCTGATTCATTAATTTCACATATCGATGTTACATTTTCAATGTTCGTATATCATTGCGCACATAATTCTATTAAAATACGTTACTAGCACTATTGCTTAAAATTATATCCTGATTACGAGTGATAAATCGATTCTCTATTATCATCATTTAATTTTATATCCCTATCTCAAAATTACATTTTCAATTTAAGGACTCAGAATATATCGCAAATTTCGAGCCAACTTGGAAAGTGTAGTCAATCCGATAACTTGTTGCCAGTTAGCGTAGCGTAAAAAGTCATTGGATAAAAATTGAGAAAGAAGCAGAAGAAAGCGGAAACACGGAATGGGCGGATTAAGTAAAGATTCCGCCGGAGAAAGAGGGAATTTTATTAAAATATTTAAGTGCCGAATTGCATTAGGGAAATGACGACGCTATTGTTCACCCGAAATCTCATTATGACCAACCTCTCAACCGCACGTCAGAACCTCTGCGTACAAACTTTTCCGTGAACCTCGAAAAGAACGTAAGTCTCATGTAAGTGGTGATAGAAGAAGAAAATAAAATCAGAATAACGTTAAGATTTTCGAAGAATCGCATATACTTCATAATTTTACTACAGATTCTTAATGTACTTTTCGTGTTTCTTGTCAACAGAAATCTATAATTTCTGCAACGTGCACTACAAAATCAAGATTATAAACAAACACATACTGAAATTTCTGATTGAAAATGAACACGAACAGTATATACTGATTATATTAAATAGAATTTTGGTCATTATAATTGGACATCAGTTATCTTGACTAGAATTCTAATAGATCAGAAAACTCTGATTTGTTCATTTTCCACCAGAATTCTAATTAATGCAAGGTTTCCATTGTAAGCACAAGAAAAATTATACCATTTAATTATCTTATTAAAATTGTACTTATAGAGTATCGGTTTTTTAACTATATGAGAAAATTCTGTGCTTCATAAAAATTCTCTCAGATGTAGCATCCCGAGTTAGAATTGAGTGGAGGTGAAGGCGCACATATCAGTTTATGAAATGCAGGCTAGCACACGAAAGATCCAATCATCTGCTTTAATTTGCTTTACGTATAACATATTTATTTTTAACAAAAACTGGTACATAACTGATGTAAAATTAATTTTTTCAAAATCTGAAAAATTGTCTTCAATGAATGATATTTAATATGATCGTTTTTGCCTTACAACCTCTTGGAGACACATGGTGTTTGATTACTTTTCGATACAAATCTTGAGATAATGCACGGCACAACTGTATGATATAAGCGAAAATATCTTCGAATCTCTGCCATACTTTAGTCCCACAAAAAACAATATAACCTTTATTTTATGTTTAACCTATATTTTAAACTAACCATCTATTGTCCCGCATTTTCACAAACTGGTATGTGCTCATCAACTCCACTCAATTCCAATTCGTGATGTTACGTCCAACAAAATTTCCACAAAGTATAGAATTTGCTCACAAAATTAAAAAAAAATTAATACATTACAAGATTTTAATAAGATAATTAAATAATATGATATTCACACATCACTCTGAATGTTATTTTTATTTAAATATCATCCAGACTCTAATAAATCAAATGATTCAGACTGTTATAGTTAAATATTATTTTTGATATAATGTGTATAAAATAATTTCATTTATTATATAATTGTACGACAAATACGAGGAATAATAGCTGTCGCGTAAGTACGTTTGTAATCCTAGAACAGATGTCAACTATCATTTAACCTTTCCATAATAGAAACACTATTGCTCGCATTACGATCCGCCACATAGTATTTCGATATACGAAACTACAGGTCAATGGAGGGATAAACGGCCACGACAAAGGGTTTCCTGAATTATTTCGGCAAGAGGTACGCTTCAAATCGCCAAAACTTGATACTGGCGATCACGTGACGGATCTTGGTTCGCCAGACATATACTCGCCCATCTCACTGAATAATTCTGAATTCAATCGGACGAATTTAGCTTTCACAATGCGAAGTGTACTTCGCCAGTGCGCTAGATTGCGTACTGAACTACGTACCCAGCGTATGCTATACACAAATACATACATATCATACGCCTATTGCCGACGGACAGACAGTGTCCGCATATTTCATGGTCCGCATGCCATATAACGAATGTTCGTCGCATTGTGATTTATGCTTTGTTCGTGGACCACTGGTACGCGTCATGAGCTGCGCCGGGAGGATTACGTACGTCGGTTCTTGATTATCGGCGCGTTGCCAATCTCCCTCGTGAGCACGCAGATTTCAAATTGCGCACACCTGATCGTATGCTTTTTGTAGAGAATAGTCATAAGTAGATAGCGAGAGCGATAATAACTTGCTACGAACTCCATTCCGAAATATAAACGAAATCGTGAATGAGGATGTAGAACAAAGCCGTGATAACTGAATGGCAACAAAAGAGACAAAACAGAAATTACGAACCCATTCTATAATGAAACATAATGGAAGTGGCCACGTCGATTATGTATAATATCTATGCAATATATTTAGTATATGTCGAAACATATAATGAAAGAATGTTAAACGTAACGTATAATAACCTAAAAATAAACAAAAAAGAGAGTAGCAAAAGAAAAAGAAAGAAAAAATATTTAAAATTCAAAATATATATAATAATTAATGCAAAAATATAATAATTCTATCAAATATTTCAGTATAATAAATAAGAGAAACGCACTTAAATTTTCCAAACCGAAATTAGTTGACTCGGTAAAATAAATTAAAATAGATTCCTTTTGTTGTTTAGGTAAAAAAATAACATCTTTGCGGTTGCAATAACGAAGGATATCTTTTGATATATGACTCACTAGTTCGATGGATCTTGTTATTGCCTGCGGCTTATGATCTTGTTATCCCAAAATATCCCAGCATTTGTAGATATAAGAAACACACATACATGGAAAAGAGCATCTTCAAGCTGAGCTACGGACCGCGAAAGTCGAGATAAGAAGTGGAGAATTTATTAAATCATTTCCGCGCTTTCAAGATCGATCGCACTTCGTTATCTCTAATATATGTAACTTGAATTTCGTATGTATTGAAACCACAATGTCCATGTAGAATGTCCGGCTTCTATTTTGTGCTATATTTAATGTTTACGAGAAATTGTATAATGAAAGATTGTTAAATTTATTAACTATATGTATATGTATATATATATATATATA
>NW_017259378.1:92068-97370 GCF_001594045.1 Atta colombica
AATTTTTAAATATCCGAACATTTAACTAAACCAAATATAAGTTTAATAATTTCTTGCTTAATGACAAATAATAGTTTATTTTATTAAATTTAATATAAAGGTATAAATATAATAATACGAGTAGGAAATTACCAATATACAGACTTAGATAAGTGCAAATATTTTTAATTAAAAAATAATTTTATGCAATCATTTTCAACGAAGTGTTAAAGACATATTTATCAAAGGTAAAAAAGTTCGATGTACTTAAGATTGGTACAACTCCAGAGATCCCATTTCGACCACTCTTAGGAAAAGTTCAGCAGGTCTATCTACGATAGAGTATATCGCCATGAAACGTACACGGAAATCGTGGTAAATTCCTGAAGGTAATTTTCCTTGAGGTGACCAGGTTCAAGCACGTACGATCGCATACAATCGTCCACACGTATATGTTCACTACGAGAACATATCGGTCCTTCACGTGAATATCCACGTAACGACCAATACCAGTAGTACCATTCATGGACAATCACTAACAGAAATCTCATCCTCATCCTGCGGATAGATCTCATCGCAAATTCGCTAGGATTTTCAATTATTTAATTCATTTTTTAATTAAATCCGCATTATCCATTTTTATCTTTTAATCAAGCTATATCTCTGCAAATCTTCCTAATTTTTAAGAAATAAAACAATATAGAAACAAGTAAAACTTTAGAAAAAAATCATAAAACAATATAATGACGGAAGAAAATAACAAAGGTTTACGATATGGAGAAAAAAAAATGAGAATTATACATATAGACTTGATATCGCTCTAATTGGAAAATTTCTTTTGCTTCTAGATAACATAATCACTAAACGCAGCGATCTAAAAGAAACATAATAGCAGCATATAAAATAATAAAGTTGTAAAATGTTATATACACAAACTTTACTAAGTTTGAAATAAGTACAGATGCAGCAATATCGGAGTATTAATTTATTGCTAATAGAAAATAAAGAGGATAATCGCAAAGAAATATGTTAATCCCATATATGAGTTTGCAGTTTATTTTTTTATGGCAAAGAAAAATAAAATCATTCAGATAAAAAAGATAAATTGATACGACAAAGAATTTGAACAATACTAAGAAAACACCAAGTTCAAGATTCCAAGATATCCGAACGCTTTTGTGAATTGACTCCGTGATAATTGAATTTGAACGTGCTAGTGACATTACAGATTAATTCTTTTATTCTGTGTATATTTGTGTTAAAGAAATAAAGAATGGAGGTCGATAGTGGCTTTCAGATTATGAAATTAAAAGTTAATATTCTAATTACTTCTTCATGTTGTCTGAAAATACATAAATAACAACAACAAAAAGTCCGAGAGAACGACCAAAAAATAAAACAATAGGAAAAAAGTATACTTGTTACATGTCAAAAATTTTACGTAAAAAATAATATTTAAAAGTATTAAAAGAAAAATATATCAAAACTAAAAAATTTTTAAGCTATAGTATAAAAAAAATATATCCAACATTACATTATTGATTATCATATTACACAGAAATTTCATATAAAAAATATTGATTATAAAAGAAGATAAATGCATCATCAAAATGCGACGCAGAATAGTAACGATTGAACCTTCCCCATTCATACGATTTTTAAAACTCCATCAGTCACATGCAGAAAATTCCCACAAAATTCAACAGCCGCACTCGTTCTCCAACTATCTCCTTGAATATCGCTCATCGTCCTCCAAATAATCCAGACAATCTCTCAAACTTTTTGTCGCGATTCTTTCTCGGTGACAGCGATAAATCGTTGGACATCTCTCCAGCCGGAATAAAATCCGGATACGATTTTGAAGTCTTTGACAAGAACAACCTGCTCTTACTACAGTATTTCAAGATTTAAGGGTCGCTAAAATAAAAATAAGATGATCGTGGGACATGGTGCTGAAGTTCGAGGAGACGCAGATTCTCGTTAGTTTTCGTTCGATACGCCAAAATTAATTGAAAATATTTGAATATGCCGAGCTTATCGTTGAGTTTTCTGCATCGTGTGCCACCAGCTGCGAAGGTGTCGAGGCAAAGGCAGACAAATTTATGACGAACGATTTGCCCAGAGAAAGTTCCTCGTCTCTTGGCACAGCTATTCAGCTTACTCTTAATGGACGCGTTTTGAAGTAAACGAGCAAACAAACCCGGGAATGCATTTGTTCTCACGAACATCGCTGCTCACTTTAAACCCGCGACAATCGCAAACGTCCAACGAGAACGCGTCGCTATAAATTTTAGCAAAGGAGACACTAGAAATGAAGATGCAGCGAGATTATGTGAAGACCTCGTAAGACGCTGCAGGACGTTACACAAGTTTATAAGATTCGCCAAGGCGCTTGTAACAATGAGAAAGTAAGCTCTATGGAATTTTAGTGACATTGTAACAAGCTCGTGAGAAATCCATATATCTGTGCAAAGCTTTAGTTGCAAATTTGACACACTATATGTAGACCAAATTCAAATACAGAAAACAAAAAATTACATAGAAATTAAGATTATAAAAAAATGTATACAATTATACACGCGAATACATATAATTAAAATATTATAAAATATACAAAAGAAAAAAGAGAGACTTATAGAATTTTTCAAATATATAAACAGTATTGGCTGAATATATCTTCTAATAGATAAAATACTTTGTTATTTTTATTGTTTCTTGTTAATGCATAAGTGATTTATTTATCTTGGATCAAATTTTGCATTTCACGCATTGTAATCTACGGATAAACATAGATTAGGTTAACCAGGAAATTGTGTCTGGCGTTGCAGACAGGTACTTCCTGCTGAGCTCCGGCATCTCTCCTGATCTGTAATCGCATTGCCGACGGTTTCCTATTAAGTTTATGGATTGTAACCTTCGTACGATATCGACTTTATATAAAATCCGTAGTAGTTGAAACTTTTTCAGTTCACGATAACTGGCAATCGATACTGTAGATATTTGTTTCCCATAGTCTACAGATACTTTTTTCTGACGACTTCTACACAGACTCAACATATCTATATCGCGAACTATGTATGTATGAATACATGTTCGTTTTTGCCATTATATACACCACGATCTTCGTTTGATTAAATTTCATACTCACTGACGAAGCTCATCTCTCGTTTTTCAAGATGAGCATAAAATACTTGTTTACTCACCGTACCGCTTTGCACAACTTCGCTCACTCTGGCAACGAGATCTCGAAGAGCAAATTGCGTTATTCCTCCAGCCGCGGGCCCTACAAATACCTGCAGTATACAAGTTTAAATAGGAGTCATTTTTGCTATATTTTCTTTTACTCTATCCAACTTCGTTTGTACTAATTTGATATCAAAATAAGATTGGGTTTTCGTAGAAAGAAATCTCCTGATGGAAACGCGTAGAAATTATGCGTAATAAACATAAAAATAAAAATAAAAATAATTTTCTTAATTAAACTAAAGTCAAGTTTAAATTAATGTACAGTGTCAGCAATTATTTTCACTAATAACTGATCATACTTGATTCACATCATCATATTTGTTATTGTTACATTTAAAGTAAAAAACACTAGCTCTTTTCAGATTTTAATAACATAATATTACTTTTAAATATATTAAAGTAAAATAATAAATTTTAATATATATATATATATATATATAGATGATTTAGAAATCAAATTTTTATATATTCCAAAATCTTTCCATAATCACTTGCGTTCATACCTCTATATACATCAAATACTAAAAACCAAAAGTAAATTAAATGAGGTTTATCTTTAATATATATATAGTAGCTCTGACCATTCATCTATTTCATCTAGCTCTATTACTCGATATGAGCTGTGGCCATATAAAAGTATTTGAATTGAATATCTCTTCTCTTTCGCTCCGTTTCTTTTTCTTTTTTTTAACAAGTAAAACTGCATTTTGCATTATACCTATCGGCCGGACTGTTCAAATCTCGCACGAATATACGCTTGGTTGATCGTTCCATTGCGGGGTGGTACGCGCGGGATTATAGGGGCGGAATAGTTAATTAAGTTTCTGACGGTCACGGGGGAGAAGCGACCGCTTGGTGAATCATGCCAGGTGGATCATAGAGTCAAGGGGCGGATAGCAGAGAGGTGAGAGGAACGCTGGTAGCTTCTGCTGGTGTGCTACAGGGATGTACGAGATACGTGCAGCTCGTAATTACGATCTGCCACCTTCGTCGCTATCGGGCTTAACCGTTGGTAAATAAAATCGACGATGGAAACCGTGGACATCGGATGTTCATGCTTTGCGCCTACCATTCACCATAGGGTTTTATCCTGTCACCATTTTTTTCGAGCACACTATCGCTACACTCGCGCGACAATCGCGTCGAGTGTTTTCAGCATCAGTTAAGTGACCAAAATACACACCTGGTAACAAACGAATAAATGCGTTATAGCAAATAAACGCTTATTATTATCAGTAGAATATGCAATTAAATTTATTCCCGCATAAACTATGAAACATTATATAAAATTCAAGGATTAAGTATGTGCATTTATTATTTGTTCCTTAAAAGAGAAAGATGTGTTTGAGAAAGATGTGATATGTTTAAAAGGAAAACATAAAGATTAGAATATTGGATTTACAATTATCAATTATACGGAAAAGCTTTCCTTTTTGTAGAGGATAAGACAGGAGAGCATAGAATTTCTATAAAATTAAAGAAATGACACAAAGAATATTTTAATTCGCAAATTAAATCGTGGACAGAATTGCTCCGATTGGTGCTAGATTCGAGATTTCATAGCTAAACCTCGACTACTTTCTGAACCAAATTAGAAAACTAGAATAAATTCATGAATAAATTCAACGATGAGACTCGTACGAATTTAACAGTCATTGCCTCGAATAATCTCAATGAGGGAGCTTTCCACGTCAACCGGCACGGCATTGAAGTGACAAGCTCTCATTATTATTCCGTAATTTTCGTAAGCACGCGTTGAGACGACACTAAGCGACTCCAATTAAGTGCAATCGAGTATGCACCATGACCATCGATGTACATCGGATTAAATGTTTTCCCGGAATATTATGTGGAAGTCTCGAGAATACGATCGCTTGCCCACGGCACCTACATTGATTCGACACTCAAATGCTGTAGAACTTTGCTTATACCAGGCTTTTGTAATTCAGATCTCGAGCATTACTGTTGATATTCATATAGTCGTAGTCGAATATGTATGTATCATGTTCTTCCGTATAATGAGAATGGAAAATTACTCGTAGCTTTTGATACAGAATATATATATATATATATATAT
>NW_017259378.1:97470-149792 GCF_001594045.1 Atta colombica
CCTTTTATGTAGCGAAGGCATACGTGCTATGCGCCAGAAAATATTTTTACGTCATGTATATTTGACGTAAAAAATTTAAATTTTTTAGTCGTAATTTGGACGAGATGAATATAGAAAAATACTCTGAATAGAAAAACGGAATAAATATATAAAACTATAAAAATACAATACGGAATCTTTTATAAATATTTGATAAATTATTGTGTTATTGTATTGCATAATGAACAGATCTAAAAAAAATTGATACGCCGTATTAAATATAAATTATAAATGTCATCGCTAGTGTTTGATCCATCTGCTAAAGGCACATTAATATTGCTAGTTACGAAATACTCAATAGAGAACCAGCGATATTAATGGCCATTGTAATTGTACTCAGCACACGCGATAAGCTAAAGATAAGAATGTCCAATCAGAAGCCAGAGACTAAATCAGATTATCATATCTCAAGTATTCCCAGTAAGTCGCTCACATTCTGTGGCCTCTTTGTGAAACTAAGTAGCCATAACTCAGTCTGCAGACCATATCAGTCGGCAATATCCCGGTAATAAATTAAATCAACGAAGATAATCCAGATGGAGTCTGTTCTATATCTATAGAGTTGCTCAAGAACCGATATCGTAATGGATATAGCACCTATACGTGTAGTATCCTATAACCTTCTATTAACCCTCCCCTATTTCTCCATTCGCAGTTCTCTTATGTGTACATGTATGCCTTAATACGCGTGTGTACATATCGCGGACGATGCAACAAAGCATTGACCAATAACTGGAATTACTTTTCGAGATCATAAGAATGGAGAAAATCTCTCTGTTCAGTATCAGAAAAATAAAATCTCAACGAAACTGATTACACTAACGTATCATTTTATGTCTTGCTGTATCCTGCACAAATTTTCCCTCGTATAATAATTTTCCCTCTTTATTGTTCAAACTTTTCCGCGTAAGCCGTAGAAATATATTTCTACATCTACATCATCACTTTTGTACAGCTAAAAAAAACATCATCTCACAATGTAGACGTACATTTTTCATCTTGCTTGCATAATGCTGTGATGACATTTTGCAGCTGCGTCAGGATTGTCTTCGACTTGGCGTACATTTCTTTATACCGAACTCCAAATACAATGACGAAATACTTGCCGCTTTTATGGGACGCGTACTTTGGCGCTGCAGATTGTCTCGTATTCGAGAGCAAAACGTATTCATTTTAATAGTAAACATTTACTAGTGTATTTTAAATCTTAACATAAAGCATGCATAAATTAATATCTATTAATTGTCAGTCAAGCGTTTTTTGTGTGATAAATTGACGCATAAATTGCTTCTGTCTATAAAAGATAAGACAGCTAAAAAAAAATCAACATCGAGGATTGACGAGAAGTAAAAGAATCTTGGAGAGAATATACGAACGAAATATATATGCATGAGCTTTTACTGAAAGAAAAGACGTTGATTTCAGAGACTCCTATAAATGAATACGATTTTAATGGCGTTCTTCTTCTTGCTTGAAGATGATCCTGGAAAGACTGCAAGCAAAGACGCTGGTGTAATACAGAAAAGCTTCTGCGAAAATACGAAAGATTATTAAGAATTATACATTAAAGGTACTTATTGCATCTTTCTTTCTGTATTTAATTTAACGAGGTATATATGAATTCTTCATGTGAACAGAAAATATAATCCATAATGAATCACATATAATTGTGCTATATCGTTAGAACTTTGATGAAATTGCTTACATTTTGCAATCGGAAACGGGATGAAAGAAAAAGCGACGTGGGAAACTTTCTCTCATACGAGGACGAATTAAAAAGTTTCTGGATGATAGTGGATTCGGAGATTGGAGACGAGAGACGAGGATCCTTTTTACGTGGAAACTGGGACTTATATACGGCAGATAGAGAGCGGTTTCGCGAAAAAGTTTTTATTGGGCGAGATATAGCACGGTAGTCTCTACGCATACGATGTCTTACAAGGGTTACCTTAGTTGCTTGACATGTTCGATATCCCTTTATTTATGAAGTAATCAAAAACTCTGAACTCTGACATATCCTAATTTATATGAAATAGGTACAACGCATGTACGCAAATATCAAATACTTATAACTCTTTAGATGTATTTTGTCCCCGTAAAAAATTAATAATTCATGTTTAACTGATTGCATTCATCTTTCAATCACAGTCATCATTAAGATTGCTTTCAGCAAAATGAGCAGCATAGAGAAAAGAATCACAATACCGACTCAATTTTTTCTTATATAGGAGTCGGCACGTAATACTTCTGCGGAGTTGGAGAGCTTTTGACATGAAGACGCAATGAAAAAAGCGAAAAGAAGAATGCCATTAAAATCGAATTCATTTATAGAAGAGAATCAATATCTTTGGAATCAATATCTTTTTTTTCACTAAAAGCTCAGATATCGTAGAAATGTACGAATATATTATTTATGTAACGTAAATATATAGATACACAAAAAAAATATCGAAGACTCTGCTATATTAATTTTCGTATATGTATGAGATTTTAACAAAACGTTAAAAAAACGTTAAATTATGCTATTCTCGACATCATACTTAAATGCATGGTCTAAATTCTAAGACAGGTCTTTGTCAAACTAATTAATGGCCATTTATAGATAGGATGATTATGGTCTTATGACGGAAAATCGGACAAGACAGCACAGATGAAAAGATATTTTGAAGCGAGGAAATGCATATCTTATACATCAAATAATCAAGCACAATAAAAGATTCGTAAGAACAATATCATGTAAGGTGCTATCAATCTACCTCCATACTCATACAAATAATATAATAAGATCTCTTTAGGATGTCACGCAATTTCATGATAGTAATATGCATCCAGAATGATTTTCAACCATTTCACCATAATATCTCTGGCAACGGGACAAAGGATGTCCACGGGCATTGATCAATTACAAGAATGGAAATGGGACATTTCCCACCGGTAAATGTAATTCCAGTGACTTGTGTTTAAAGTACATATTTCGTAAGCAATAGACCAATTACTCTATGTAATACAAGTATGTCCCACAATCACGTCACATATGTCGCATATAGTATGTATAAACATAAATATACAAATATATTTTTTAATGAGAGAAAAATATCCGTACATATGTCTTTCTATTCTATTTTCCTAATTCAATAAAAGAACTTTACATTAGTTTTAATGCATTCACTTTAAACAAGTCATTTTAGCATTCATTTTAAATATGCGTGTAATTTAATAAAAAGTGCATAAATAAAAGTATTATAATTACGTAAAGTAACTGTTTTCTTATTTTACTGCAATAAGTAAAATTCATAATCTTACAGCATTTCCAACTTTCTCTCGCGCTCTCTTTTTCTTTCTTCTCTCAAGGGTACTCGCAATATAAATAATTATGTAAGAACGTCACTACTAAACTTGGCAACGCTAAGTGAGCTACATTTGCATCAGACGACTTATATATAACTAAGAGATTATCATTTTCTGGTTTTCTTGTTTTTACTTTAAGAAGGTGTGTATGCTGGTGCGACATTAGAGCATAATGTTTCACGTTGCATTATGTCCTGTTAATTTTCGGAGTTAATGCGGTATAACGTAATCCCACTTACTTGCTGCATTTAAAACGCATGCGTAGCGCAGCACAGAATGAATATTTTATGTAGAGAGATAGGGATAGAAATAGAGATAGAAATAGAGATAGATAAAGAGAGAGAGAGAGAGAGAGAGAGAGAGAGAGAGAGAGAGAACTCAACATTCCAATCAAATTAATCTTATATCTGCATAATTTCATAATAAAAGCTTCCTAAATATATTCATTTACTCGTAATTTAATTTCAATTTAGCTTTAATAATATATAATATTTATTTATAAATGCATTTTGTTAATTGTTAAAATTTACATAACGATATTTAATTTAAAGGTTCTAATTGAACGATTTTTTTTACTTTCAAACAAATTAAAATTTTCTTATAAATATTGTACACAAAATGCTCTAGTGTATTTCAATGCTGCAATTGAAATGGAGTAAACAATTATGCATTAGGGAATTATGTAAAGCATTAAATCGGCACAACACGTGTTTGCAATTTCTGATATAATAATATATGTCTGTTTATTAAATATACATTACGCGCAAACAAGAGCATGTTAAAATGGAAACTAAAATATTCATTCTGCTATCAAATCGCTACATGGTAATTTCCTATTTAGATAAACTATTTTTGCGACCCAATATCCTACCGGAAATCTACAGTTGGCCGTTGGCCTGTAATTTTATCACATTTCTAACACACGATCTATACTTGAAACCGACGAGCTCCAGCAAATCCTGGCATTAGCGTCATGGAATAATCTTTTGAGCCATCCAGCATTGCCTAACCAACCAGCTTTAATTTGTCCAGATTTACTGGTTGCATACATAGTCGTTTTTTAATCTGGAACGTAAAATGTATGTGTTAACAGACAAGACCTTCTATTAACTATATAATACCTACTATATTAAATATATTAAATATATAATATCTACTATATTAAAAATTAAAAAAAAATTGTTTTTTTAGATTGTTCAGTTCGCAGTAAAATAATTTTAAAATAATAAGTAATATATATTTTGCACACAACACACACACACACACACACACAAAACAAAACATGTAATCACAACTAAATTATACAGTTATTTATTCGTTTTGTTTTATTAAGAAATAATGCGTTGCTCTTAGAATAAGTAAAATTTTTGTATTTCATATAAAAAAAAACTTGCATGCATTTTTTAACTACTACTTTTTACAGTTTATGTAAATAACTAGCTTCACTAGGAAATACCTGAATGCCTTTCAGGCAGGGTTGAAAATTCAGCACGAATTATTCAAATACCGTGCAAGGTAAGGGCACTCAGGCGGACGAAGACGAAGAGGCGATCACGGCAAGTTAAGAGAAATTTGTCGGGAATGAGTCACGAAATAGCTGTCGGCCACAGTTACCGTCGTAATTTTCTTCGCGGCCGTGATAAAGTTTATCGAGCGTAATCCTGAAAGATTCATGAACGACTTGTTTTGCGTCCGCTTGCTTATATTATATACAAACATGACTTTCGATATGCGGTCCGAAGGGACACATAGACAACTCGTTATGCTTACATGCTTGTTCAAAAAATATTGCTACAGAGACGTTGTAGGTAAGCTTCGATAATATCGCAATTTTCAAAAATTCTATAATTTCTATTTGCGTCACCATGCGTGCCAATCGGTATGGTTTAATTTAATTGCATAAAAATTTCAAGCATAAAAATTGACGAGATTCCTTTTGTGAGTAGTTATCTCAATATGCTTCCAGATGCATTTTCACGAATTATTATTTATATGATACAGAGAACTGTAACAGTGGTGGCAGCGACCCGTGCATTTCCGTATCCGCACCTGGGTATCTCAGTTTTGTCTGTTTTCACGTTTCTCACGCGAAACGGAGAAAAAACGATATACGTACGAGAGAAAACTGGCAAAACGGAAGGCAAAGAAATTTTATTCGTTCTCGAAGCTACGCCAATCTCGATCGTCGCTTCTCACAAGTGCGGCCGCCGTTCCTCGTGAATATATAAATTTCGTGTCTAGTAGAAATTGCACCCCCATTCGCTTCAAATCCCACCTTCTCATCTTTCTTGCTTCAGTACTTCGTTCCGAGCGTGACAAAAATGAATAAAGTATATTTTGTGTCATCGCAGACTGCTACTAGCGTGTTTCAGCATGAGCTGATTAAAATGACACGCCTCGTTAGACCGTGTCAGGTTTTACTCGCTCTGACCGGTATCTCTCCAGTGGACGAGAGCGAAGTGGCAGAAAGAGAAAAATGTCAAGTTGTGCGTAGTGTATTAAAATTTCGTTATCATTACTCAGCGCTACTCATTGTCAAACTTTTTAATCATGGCTCATCAGCAAAAAGTAGGGCAGAACAGAGTAAAACAATTACATCTTGCATATCTAATTTGTATGCGAGTACGATAAAACTCTAAGATTTAATAAACATTCGCAAGTGTGTAAAATGTAAAACTTCCTAAAATGTAAATTTTCCTAAAATCAAATTTAATTAACGTAATAATCTTAATAGCACAATTCATTAATGATACATTAGTTGAACATTGACGTGCATTACGTGGAATATATTGAGCCAATATTACGCCAATAAATTGTATTATAGAGGATGATGATCGAATTTTATAAATCAAAAAGTACAGTTAAATATTAGAAATCACAGTTAAATATCAAACATCACTAGTAATTTCCCGGAAGTATGCATATTTTATTTCAAACTACTGAACTGCGTAATTTGGCAACTTACTAGTCGGGCTAACGTGTCGGTACGTCGGTTGGAATATTAATGACATGTGAAGTAAAACAGTTTACAGTGCCCGGCATGCATATAATTACGACAGCGTCTAGTTTACCGTCACACTCGTGGGCAACAACGATGAGCAACTAATTAGCAACTTCGCCGGACGGTATCTACGTACAAGTGAGGAAAAGAGGGGAGGGAGTTGAAAAGCGACGATGCGTTGAGTGCGTGATCACCTGAAGTGGTATGTGTTCTCTGCAATGTACAAACATTCATTTACAATGGCGAGATGTAAATCATGATGTAATTAAGTTAACACCGCACACGTTCAAATAACATTCATTGCCACACACCTCGGATCGTAATTACTGCAATTAGATAAAATTGATTCATGACTGAAATATCTCTATGTTGATTTCTCGTTTCGTGCGAAAGTGCAATACAAAAATTTATAAGCATTTCCGATTGCTACTAAAAATAATGTTTTTCAAGAAACGTTTTTTATGAATCTCCAAAACTTTACGGATCTCTAAAATATAGATACAAATATGAACGAGCCTTTGCGCTCAAAATAATATTTTTTCAAATATTTCAGGAGATATAAAGTGGAAAATACACATACAGAAGAAGAATACACGATATAGCAATCGACGTCCCACTCGATCGGACAGCTTCAAGTGTTCAGGGTGGAAAAAGCAGACATCGATAGTCGATAGCCAACTATTCGCAACTCGTGGAAAGTTGTTACCACATGGAGATACTCTCAGACAAACCAAAAAGACAGTTTGAGGCCAGTTGTTACCTGCTTTGCCTAACCGCCCCTCATACCCCGAATGAGGAAGTAAAGAGTCAAAGCAGTATAGAGGATGGAGAGGAGGAAAGGAGGCAACAGTTCTAGAGAATAGCCTCGCATTTGGTTACCCCGACTGGGACCATGAATATCTATCGAGTCGATTCGGCATTCCTGTAGGATGCATATAGGTATCAGGATTTCGAGTACGTATTAGAATAGTATTCAGTTTGCGCTCCGCTCGTTCACGTACAATACCTTCAATTGTCGGTCGAATTTCGCGCGCTCCTATTTTCGACATTCGGAGATATCGAACGGAAGTGAAAGAAAACGGAGCGAGTAGGTGCGCGTATTGCAACTAGAAGCAGTTTGTCGATATTCAGAGAAACGCGCTTCTACAACATCGATAAAAGAACTATGTTTTTCATCGGTATTTTACTTCGTCTCTATAACCATTACGCTAAAATCGGTTAGATCGAAGGAAAATGGGAAATTCTTGGATGATGGAATTGCCGATCGTTGTACGTTTATTCCACATTTTCGAGAGAACGAAATATTATTTGAAAACCGAAATATCCTAAAATGCACGTTTTTTAAGGTCGTCTTAACGATTGAGTGACTAAATAAACGGCTCTGGTAAACAAAAGGCTCGAATTTATTCCACTCTGCGAAGCGTGCGGCGCACAGCTTGTCCCATTTTGGAAAGACCTGATTCACTTTGTTTCAACGGTCAATAAGCGGTCACACGACCTGTGATCAATCTACCGAATTGCTTAACAAAAATTAGTCCATTTTACGGAATGTAAAACGAAATTTGTATATTAACTGTTTGTAAAATATAACAAACCATGAACCATTTGAATCCAATTTGTCTCCTCAACTTTCCTACAACATTGGATCACTATTATTATTAATCCATGCTTTTCTTCGTGCACTTTAAACCGGCACACATAGATTCACTTCTCAGTGCTTTCTAGAAAAGTAGCTTTCAAAAATATCCGTGGTTCCAAGATAATGCAATACCCTGCATAGCCCTGCGATTTTCGTTATGCGGTCATGCTCCAAAGTTATTTTTCGAAAGATTCTATTCTACCCGTTCATCTTCAAGGAGAATAAGTACGGAGGGGAATTTGTTGTCCTCCAGCTCGGTCCTGATATACGCAATAACTCTCGCAATAAAAACACATGGAATAACTCGGCCACGCTACTGGTACGCGGAACGGGTGAAAAGCCGAGAACGAAAAGAGAATGAAAATTCAGAAAATGAGGTAAAGAGTAAGAAAGAGAACAAACAGAGATGGTGGCGGTAAGAGAACTGAGAAGGCATGAAGTTTCGCGCTATTTGAGACAGGAAATCGAAAGAAAGGATAAATGGAAGAAGAATGGCAGCTGCGAGAGGGGAAATGCAGAAGTCGGCATGCCGGTGGCAGATACGAAAGTCAAGACAAGGGCTTTCATACCGCCATTGAGGCAGATTTCGAGGAGTGCGAGTCGACTGGCTGAAACGATAAGAATTTAATATGGACGTACCTCTTCGCCTTTATCAGACTTTATAACGTAATTACCTCAGAATATAGCCGGCATTACTCGAACTATGTTTAATACGATTCGAATAGATATGCTTTCTATTATTTATCATCTTCAAGATCGCACGCAACATTTCATTATTTATAGATATATTAGTGTATAAATATATTAGTGTAGATCTGGCGTATAAAAAAAACTGTCAATCACGACAATTCATAAATTGAGCACTCAGTAATGATCATAGAATATTATTTGAATTTCAATTTGTTCGTAAACAAAATAATATCAAAATGCGTACATATATCTCTCGCCCCTCCCCCCCCTCTCTCTCTCTCTCTCTCTCTCTCTCTCTCTCTCTCTCTCTCTCTCTCTCTCTCTCTCTCTGCCGGAAAAGACAATCTGTGCATTGAATTCTGGAAACGTACAAAAAAACAAAAAAACGAATTTTATTTCGGAACACCGTGAATAGGTACATATATCTTTTCGTCGCCGTCCTGCTTCTCTCGGTGAATCCGTTTTCTATTAAAGGAGTTGCTCGGAAAGATTGAACGTGAAAAGAAATGTGCCAACAGAAAATGAGAAAAACAGTAATATTCGGTATTCTTGATTTCCTCTTCTCTCTCTCTCTCTCTCTCTCTCTCTCTCTCTCTCTCTCTCTCTCTCTCTCGCTTTCTCAAACGCGTTAATGGTACACATATTGAAATATTAAGGTCAACAATGGTTTATGTAATTCAATTAAACCACGTCCGAGTTTTATGAGAGAAAAAAATCACGATATATTATTACGAAAAAGAGAAAAAGAATTTCATGCATTAGACATTCCTAAACTACATTTGTGTAACAAACTACTTTATATTACGTTTAATAAAATATGCAAATAAACTGTTTGCTTTTTACCATATTGATATTTTTAAACGACCTCTGCATACATATATGAAGATATGTCAGTTAGTATGTTGCCAGCTGAGTAACGCATAATAAACGCATTAGTTCGAAATTTTTGCTAACATGATGCAGTCTAATGTAGACACCATTAATTTAATATTCGTGCTGCATAATTTGCCGCGATTTAATATAGTTTATATATGGCAATCCTGCAACTTTGCTAATATTATTCGTTACTCGCATACTTTCAAAATATTAAACAAGAAAATATCAAATTAAAATGTGAAGATGCCGTTCTATATCTATTAACACTATAAAAACATTACTAAGAATATTAATAAAATACATATCACAATCACTATTACTAAGAATATAAAATACATTTCACAATCATTTCATTAATTAATTTCCTCGTTTAAATTAATCATAACTTTTCAGAAATAAAATTTGTCTGAATATTTGGCATTACCAAAAATTCATCAAATTATTTTATAACTATTTTAAAATTATTATATAACTATTTGTTATTTTGATTAATTATTATGTAAAATCTACCTAAAAATCTATTGCTATATATTGTAATTCATTATATTAAACGTTAAAAATGGTTACGTCAAAAAAATATATCGCAAAAATATGAGACATTTTATTTATAGCTGTATATTTTTACGGGAATCAACTGCTGCTATTACAACTATTTTTACGATTGGGACGACACGTACTATTACCTATATATTTTACATGCCAACAAATTTTAACTAGCAATAAGTTCTCTCTCTCTCTCTCTCTCTCTCTCTCTCTCTCTCTTTCTCTCTCTCACTCGTTTTCCCAGATAATTTTGATGGTCGGACGATAACAGCAAGAAAAGAATATATAGGAAAATACGAAATGAAATTTTCCCCTTTCCATCAGAATGCTTATATAACACTATTCCAAAATGCCATAAACGAGACTACAGGTGAAATCAATTCGGTCACATTTTGATGCTACTGCGAGCATTACCATTACATTCTTTATGTGTTGTCTCAACATGTTGCAACTTTCAGCTTATTTCAAAACGTAAAGAACAAAATAACGAAAGAGCTATTAAATGAGAAATTAATGACAAGAGATGACGTTTAATGTAACACGTGGCTTGGTGAGTTTTTAATTTTTACCGTTTGCGAAGCGAGAGAAGCTTTTACGCGAGAGTAATTAAATTTTTATAGGCCTCTGTAATTAAGAGTAGTTTGTTGCATCCGCGTCCAATTGAATATTTTTCATGAACATATGGCTTTTTCTTGTGATGGTTAAACTTGCTGTATCTCATAATAATAAAGATTATTTTTATTTACCTTGAATATTAAATTTTTATAAAAAAAATATATTTCATTTGAAAATATACTTATTTAAATACAATCAATATCCAAAATTTTGTAACAAATTATACACCGCAAAAGATTATCTGTAAAATGCTTCATTTCTGGGGACATATTATAGTTTCCACTCAACACAACAATGATAAAGAAGTGACTATTTTTTACAACACGAAGTACGTTACTTACAAATGAGCAGCGAGGCTAAATTTCCTTGGAGATTAAGTGGAACATATCGCTGCAAGCGACGCGACGCCTGTTATTAGGTGGAGAATGTGAAATGTTGCGACAGGTCTATAAAGCGTTGTAAGAAAAATTTGTCACCTGATCTTGTTTAAATTCTATGAAATACATTTATAAGGGACGATTTACGAGTTCCATCTTTTACGAGGAGATACTTTAGACCATAAATTGCGGACTCATACAGCCGGTAGTAATGGGAGAATATTTTTCCCAATGCTCATATTACGTACACTATGACACTGAGAAAAAATATTATGCTGTTACGACTTACGGGAATGCATTACCTAAAATATTGTGTCATTAACGCGACAAGTGTTTCGACGGAATCCCATGGCGCATCGCTAAATTATTTGTTCCGGCATATTGAATATGGTGAGTGCCCATCCGGACACTTAAAATATCTAGGAAAATACCAAACTATAAATTATCACAGCAGCGTTACCACAACATCTTTCTGCTAAATCCAACATGATACATAGCAATTATGAAAATGTCGCAAGATTCAAAAACAAATGAAGATAGATAGATATCGTTATTTATTAAGCACTCTAAAATTGAGAGAGAGAGAGAGAGAGAGAGAGAGAGAGAGAGAGAGAGAGTGTGTATGTGTGTGCGTGCATGTGTGTATGTATGCGTGCGTATGTGTGTGTGTGTATTCTTTAAAGTGTATACAGATTAAATATGTCATTTTAATGCATTTAATTGCATTGTAATTGTTTAATGCAAACTACTTTTTTTCTTATGTCTTTTAAACAGATTTCTTTCTTAAACAGATTTTTTTCTATTATTCGAATCACATTTATTTGCAAATAATATTACAGTTAATCGAAACCATATATTTCCTGACAACTGCCTGTGTACTTTCTGGGAATAGGTAAAGACATATCAAATGAAGGTAGTTTACCACGAGTAACGGGTGTGCGGATCAGTGCAGTCCAGACAGATCATCCGCCACCCCAAACGGGAGACGCGGGTCTCCGTGGAACTAGGACTGATTGTCCCCGGCAAAACTTCCTTAATTATCCCACAGCTTCGAGGAATAATTCGAGCGATTCGAACAGCATGGTTTACAAAGCCGGTCCAACATCTCCACGATACAAATCAGAACAAGATGGAGGATACGATGGAGCAAGAGAAAATGTCAGAGGACGACGGCGTATTTATGAAGTAATGCTTGCAACGCTTTTTCTTGAAGTTCGATTCTTCGAAACTGCGTAAAATAAAATAATGTCTTCTCAAATCATGAAAAGTGAGGATAGGATACGCTAATTCATCAGCTGAAATTCATCAGCTTTTACAGTATTACATTTTTACATTAACGCCAACGCACTTAAAGGTGATCAATCAATAAATGTCACCCAAGTTTGTGCAACACGCGTATGCGCTAGTATAAGAGAGCTCATACTTAATTCAGCGAGGCCGTTAAATTGCATCTATATTTTCTGGAAAGCCGCAGCGACCTTTTTCCAGGCACGAACTCCACTTCCAGCTGCCAGCCGGAAAGTGTCTAGACGTGGAAATGGCGTTTACTCAGTATACGCTCATAAATAATGGGATCGTAATAATAAAGGTAGTGATTCAAAGCGAATATGCCCAAAGGGGTTGCAGCCTTCGACAAATCGAAGGCCGCTATCTCTGAAGACATATCTTTAGATACTTGGACCTTTCATGTCTCTGGGGACGCGCGTAATACCTAAGAGCGCTTATCTCGATGCTCGAAGGAAGGCACTTTGAGCGAAGAAGCTTAGTAGTTGAAGTTTCTTGCCGAGCACTTCTTGTCTGATGCGAGCTTACGCTGGTTCATCGATGTTCCTCACTGTTCTTCGTGTCGTTCGATACAAAACACACCAATGTTTAAAATCCTTTCCACGAGTGAAGACAAGCTATGTATAGTTTTTTGTTTCTATAAGGCAAACCTTTCTTTAAAGAAACACTCTTTTTTAGACGCACCACTTTTTTTTTACAAAACTTATCACAAATAACTTCATACAACAAAGAAATAACATTTTGTATAAAAAATATTTTAAAAAATAATGTGATGTAATTAATTTCCTTTCTAATTATGAAATCAGAATTCTCAAATTGGTTTATATATAATAAATAATAAAGTTATAATAATCATTTTAATTACAAGAATTCTCCTTATCTTTGTCCCTTTAGAATATGTTGAACTAAACTATATTTGTGAATATAATCTTCATCTAATTTAACGAGCAAATAAGAGAGATATATCTTTAGAAATTTTAATGTTATTAGGGCTAACAATGCATTCCTAATCGCTGAATCACATAACAAGATATTAATTTAATAATAGATCTTTAACTCTTCTTTCTCTCTCTCTCTCTCTCTCTCTCCCTCCCTCTCTCTCTCTCTCTCTCTCTCTCTCTCTCTCTCTTTCTCTCTCTCTTTACATTTTGCTTTCAAGTTTATAAATATTTATTTTTATGAAATCTATAAATTATACGTTTAACTTTTACACAATAGTTTTCACATATATTTCAATTTTTAGATAACATCGAAATAAAAAATGACAAAGATGTCATGAAACAGCAAAGGCAGCAATGCTATGCTCAAAATCGTGACTGAATATAACTGCAATCGTGACACCGCAGTTATTCCACAATTCTTTTAACCTGCCGCACCAAAACTAACATTGTATAAACGCTTGTTTTGTATACAGGACTTGACTATCGCGTAAAAGCCGGATGCAGAATCGGAAGAGCTACCGCGTTCGAACTCGTGTGGCACGTTTCGGTAAATAATGCATTCGTAACTCGATGGTTTCATGAGTTTTCGCACCCGAATGTAGAAGTTCCCTCGACACTCAAAAGTGAAGCGTGAGAAGGACGTGGTAAACTAGAGAAGCACGTGGTTCGGATCGTGTTCTATTCCCGAGATGCTTTGGCAAAGTAAGCCCAAGGGTATGAGACGTACGTGCCATCAATGTGACGATGCTAACGATACTTGGAAATGGAACGAACAAGGACGATGAGACAAGTCCACGGTCCAAACCCATAAATGGCGTAAACGATCGAAGCGACAAATACAACTGTTACGAAGAGTTTGTACGCTGGCAAACGGCCCATTCCGGCAAGTGACGTTTATAGTCGACGCGTCACATCATCTTTGACCGCCGCACACATGCGGGTGTTGCATGTGCGTTCGACGATGGAGAAAATAAAATTGGTTCGATAATTTGACAATTGAAATGCTGAAACTTGAAATTCGGATAGTTAGATTTAGTTCTTGCGAATTTAGGTCGATATCAAGAACTAATTTACACAATTTAGAGTAATAATCATACGATTATACTAATCAATATTAATAAATGTATCAGTTTAAATTGATAAAATAATAGAGCAATTAAAGCAGATTATTTAGAAATACCTATAATTTAGGTAAGTTCAGTGTGGTGCAATTATGCATATAATGACGTTAATACATACAATTACGAATAAAATGATAGAAAAATTGAAATTAATTACACAGATATGTTAGATTACTAAGATACGTTAAATTAACAACTGAGAAAATTACAAAAAATACAACAGCAATATATACATGTAATAAGAATATATAAAAAAAGTTACAGATTCCTTTAATAATTGCAAATAAGCTAGATAAACTTGGACAAGTTTAAACTTAATTTAAACCTAGTTTAGAATTTAGTCAGAAGGAATCGAAATTTGTACTACTCTAATCCCAAAGATCCCAACCTCATGTCATGAGCATATTAATTTTCAAGTACTCGACGGTCGTCTTCGGCTTTCCTGAGATCCCATGAGAGATTCACGCCAAATATGGAATTAACCATCCAGCCTTTTACCTCGATTTAACCTTAAGTGGAAAATTCCGTCGTAATGTCAAATTTAATATTCATATCAGCGTCGCGCGAAGGCACGAACCCTGAATCCATTACCTACTTTCGCAGCAGCGATTAGTAGGGACACCCGGATTTCAACTCTCTTGCCGTCAGCCACGCGCTAGCAAAAAGACCGTCCACACAGACACGCTCTGGCGAAGAGAATATTAAACGCCCAAAGACAGCACCGAGGCTGAGGGCCAAGTCCACGAGATTTCACAAAGAAGTCTTGAGTGTGTGAAATGAACAAGTCGAGGATAAAAGCCGGAAGAGACAAGAAAGAGCGAATAGATGCTTATCTATTCAAGGATTTAAAATGCTCAAGTAAGCGCTAAAATCTACCACAACTTCGTGCCTCGTAGGGCGACACGGCCTAACTCGAGTCGAGTATCAAAGTGTGAATACCAGCAGAAATTCCTTCAGCCTTTACGCTCGTGTGCGCGCACAGCATATTTTATTTAGATCTTATTTTTAACGACGTATTGCCTAAGAAAGAAAAATGAATTCTGTGATTACCTGACGAGTTATCCTGCTGAAGTCAGAACGATCCGCAAACAACGCGATTGTTTGACCAGAGGAAGAAATCGAGAAGCGTGAAAGAAGAGTCATTGAAATAGTCACGGACGGGTTTTTGATTTTTCTCACGAGATCAATCTACTCAGACGGATACGTGCTGAAGAGTGGATCTTGGAGCTTGAGTTCTCTCGCAAGAGATGCCACTCTTGAGACTTCTACCATTGGTAATGACTTAGGACAATGCACTCTAAAATATCTCATCGTTATTTTTCAATTGACTAATCGATTAATTCAATTCAAATACAATTCAAACAAATAATAATTTTTAATGGAATAACTTTTATACATTTCGGTGACGATAGACAGATTATACAATAAAATAGAATACATTAGTTGTGAATGCCTTATGATTTTGTCTTTATTTAATTTATTATAAAGATATAAACGAAACACACACGAAATCACTGTAGATTCATCCAAGCTCTGTATTTACGAGCTTTCAGGAGTTAACTTCGTTTCCTGCCCGAGGACAGTCTCGACAAGCAAATTTCTCCTCTGTTGTTAGGGCCTGTTTGCGGCTAGTGTTACAGCTATGAAAATAACGAAATTTCCCAGAACAAGGAAACGCAATGCATAAATTCCAGTCCAGATACTTTGTCCGCTTTTCTTCTCGGTCATAAAATTTTCACGACGACGTGCGAAACACTGCGAAACTATTTATCGTATGTGCATTCCGTGATATGCGATTATCGTTGCGGAAATGATGAAAACCCTTCTGTATTATTACAATCTCGCGAATTGATTTTTGCAATAATATCAGATAGTAGAGTAGCAACGTACTCGTATTCACTTATTCCGTATGTACGAATACGGAATAAGTGAATATCAGATAATACAGTGCTTTCCAAAATCGAGAAATATAATTGCGTTACATTATACTAACTAGATCGATTTATCCTTCGTATTTTCTGGAATCGTTTTCTCTGAGAGAAAATTGCATTTGTGTGAATTGCATGCGACACTGATCGCAACAGCAAGAACAATCTCGTGCTCGATAAACCATCGATCTTCAATCGGAAAGAACGAAGCAATCTACATCGATCAATCCATTCAACTATATGCACAGTTATGTGTCACATATAAATATATTACTATCAGTTGTCCGCGAGGAAAAGAGTGGTAGTGGCACTGAGAGTGCATGACTTCGAAAGGATTGTCCACCATTCATTCTCATCACGTTGACTCATAAAAAAATAGAAAAGAAAAATAAAGAGGAAAAAGGCATAACGGATCCGCGTAATTCTTTTGCTATCTCTATACATCCCATTGGATGTCGTACGTATGTCCGCTAGAAGGGTTTCGGAGATTCAGCGCTGCAAGAAAGAAGGACAGAGGGTGTGGCAAAGGAGTCTCTTGTCCACGAACGGTCCACGCCAGCGATGCGGCATATCGATTTTATTTTTATTCCCGACCGCCTTCCCCGTCGAGTTCGCGAAGAGGTTCCGGATTTTAAAGGAACGCTTTCACCCCTTCTCTCTCATCTCACTCCTGATATCAATCTCGGATGGAACCGAGATTCGCGTCAGAAATTGAACGAAAGTTTCGTCCAACCGCGAGAGAAGTTCGTTACGATGCATTTTCATTTGAGTTTAGGCCAAAAAGAACGTGTCAAAAACATAAATCTTCAATTATGATCTCTATAAAATTTTGCTAAGTAATTGGCGCACCGAAAGTTATGGAGGCGAATAGAAATTATTAACATCGCATAAAATAATCCTAAAAAAGTCTTCCTTACAAGTCACTTAATCACACAAGTCAATTACATCTTTTGTTTTAATTGCAGTTTTTTATGTTGTTAATGTGTGCAACGGATATATTGAACATGCTGCTTTTAAAATGTGAATTTTGTAACAAAATAAAGAAATTATAAAAAATGTTCGATTTTTCTGTATTGCATTTGTAAAAAGTTTGACAGTAATTTAGAATCTGAATAAACAATTACTTTAATAAGAAATAGATATAAAAAATAATTAAAATAAAATTTAAAAAATTTTATTCAAATCAATCATTTCATTCAAAATTGCATTGTTAAATATAAATATTGATGTTATTAATCTGTTTCATGTGTATATAACACTTTTTTTTATATGAAACATTTATTTTTATATAAAAGTGTGAATTTATAATTTCAGTCACTTCTTTCAAAGACTATGCATCTTTAATCAGCGAAAAAAATTTTAACATTTCAATATTTCCTATTTCAATATTTGAAAATTGAGAATATTATTTTACATATCTCTAGCATTCACGGAACTAATTGAAATACGTAATGGCTAATCACATGCCGATAGTAGGCATTGCACGTCCAAGCACGTTCTACGAGCTTCCACGTAATTACATCAGACATTGACATCCTGAAAGGATTTGGATTACGCTTTTGAGAACATTGAAAGGCGCGAGAATTCTCCCTTTTAGTAATGTAGACGTATAAAAGCTGGATTGGTAGATGATTAGAAAATGGTTTTAAGGGTCAATTATATAATCCTCGTAAACACATTATTCAAGTTATTATATAAATTCCGTTCTCTCTCCATTCAATGTACTCATCAAATTTTACGTTAAAATATTTTATAAAATCTATTTGTAGTTGAACGATAACATATAAATGTCAAATTGTATTAGCAGTTAATGTCCGTATAATTTACAATAATATCATATTGCGAAAATAATAGAAGTACATATATAAAAGCTCCATTGTTGTCTTTATTTTCTCATTATAGAGAAGTAAATGGAGATGTCATCAATATATTATGTCGCTATATTTCTTCATATATCGCTGGGTATACAATGAACACATCTCGCAGGAAAAATCAATTTATTACTTTAGCCGATACGCAACCATTAAAGTGCACAGGAACGTGTACGAAGCAAAATTGAAATTGTACGTGCACACATTACTGCATCGACGGTATTACGCAATGGAAAAAGGTGATACGTATCATTATCGTATCACCTTTTTCCATCTCTTTCTCACTTAAGACTCATCTCCATCCTCTATCTATCTGCTTTCGTCTGCGTTATCCCAGACGCAAGGTTCACACAAGCGACGACACGAAACGTATTCGTGAGTGTTCCAAATTCCGAATGCAAGATGCACGATGGTCTCTCTCTCTCTCTCTCTCTCTCTCTCTCTCTCTCTCTCTCTCTTTTACCCGCATACGTTCATATACAACGTGCATTTACACGAGTTACATAATAACTCCCGACGGTGCATCGACGAGCCGTACATTGGGCAAGGCGCCCCACGACTCCGTGTATTTACTCAATACTGAGTATAATGTTTCCCCGGCGTATACGTATACGTGAACACTCGCATTGCTGCCGTTGAAGGAAACGTATTCTGAAGGTCCATTTACGATACCTCATGGTCGAAACGCGCGAAGTTGCATTGCACAACAGCATAGCTAAACGCAACGACTATCCACCTCTACAAGCTGCAGGATATTCGAAAAAATTATCGGAAAATTATTGGAAAAAGAAATCGGGAAGCAAGCGTATTTTTTAAATAAATACATCATAAATTATTGCAGACGATTGATAAAAGAATCAATTTATAACCTTCTGTATCCCTTTATCGAAGCGTTATGAAAATTTTATCATTTTTATCGATGCATCCTTTTAATCGGTTTACATTGTTCTAATGCAGATATTATGTGCGCGTAATCGTGTTAGTAAATTAAACTAAGATATTCTCGTTCTGAAAAGTTTTAAAAAGAATGTTTACTTTCCATTAAATATTAAATGAAACATTTAACGTCCGTGAAATGTGATGTGAAAATTTTCTTGTTAATAAGAAATTTCAATGAAAATATAACATTGTAGTGACAATGACGACGACGAAAATGTTCCGAGTTCTCATTCGACGGCTCGGTGTTACGTGTCTTTCGTTTGCACGTTTGAAGAGCCTATCAAAATTACGAGCTTTGGTCGAGACAAGTTCGTTACACACGACTGGTGATCAATAGAAATTTTCTCATTTTGAAACGTGAAACAACTACGTTTACAATCCATTTCACACTTACTACGCTACCTATACGATCGCTAAAAAAGGCCAGCACCATGCTGAAAGCATCACTCGTATAGTCACCTCTATAAGCTTCGCGATTAACTCGCATCCAGCGCAGTTATAAAATCGTATTCTCGTTCGCTCTCTGTCGATCGTTACAAACTCAGCCCGATATTACCTTCGCACTTTCTTGACTGGTCTTTTCTCGATTATTCATCTTCTACTTGCTTAGCATAAAATTCGTTGACTATCCTCGTTTTTCTTTATACATGCACGCACATTTAAACATGTACACATTTACATACATACACCCACACACACACACACACACACACATACATACACACACACACACACACACACAAACACACAAAATAGCCTTCTCCTGTCACGCTTTCATTATCTATTCTACTTTACCTCCTTCTTAAAGTTCAACGTAATCCCTTTTCTTTGTCATCGTGCTTTACAGATGCGTTTCCCAAAGAGCTGAAAGAATGCATCACGTTCAATGCTTTATGGAAATCGGCCTTCATATCAGAAGATTGAACGTGGAAAAGCTCCTCTTTGCTTCTATCAGATTTTTTTTTCTCCTTTTCGTCGATATACACCGTATGCACGTAACCTCGTTTGGTCAGTATCCACGCGCCGGATCTGCAGTATTAATTATAATGGATCGTTCGTATTACGGACTATATACATTGCCGGTGAAACCAGCTTCATTCCGCACTGGGACGAATTATCAATTTATTAGTCTCCATGATCGTTTCTTGGGATTAATAACCGGGGCTTACTTCGAACCGAGAATCCTGTAGTAACGTTAGGAATTAACCTACGGAGGTTAAATAGGAGAATTGCTGTTAAATGTTAAATTTTATGAGAGATATTCCTGGCATAAGGTCATAAATAAAATTAATTAAATAATGGAATTTTTATCATTTATTCGTCCATTCGTTGCTTTTATGAATTCTCTATAAAATTTATATTAACTAAACTTAAATTTTTTATAAATATATTGTTATTAAAATTTATATCACTCATAATAGAGAGAGAGAGAAAAAGAGAGAGAGAGAGAGAGAGAGCGAACAGACCTCTTGTTATTTATTTTTTATAAGCTAACATTTAAATACACAAATTCATACGATTGCATTTATGTCTGAAACTTAAATCGATTTTAATATAACTTTCTCCGTAAAATTTACTTTTTCAAATATTTGACGCATTTTCCATTAAAAAGCTGACTTTCATTATATTTACGCAAAAAAATTCTCTTAAAAGTATTCATTGTTTGCTAATATGTACAGTTTGTTAATATGTACAGATAAGGTACTTTCATCCTCTTATTTTTCAGTTTCGAGATGGTATTGATTCTTCTCATTTTTACATATTATTTTGCTTTTAATTAAAATAATACGAATAAACTATCATATTATAAATAAAAAATAAATAGAAAAATAAAATTTGCAAAGTTACGCATAAGTTAGTTCATAAAATTCGGAAAATTAATAAATTATAGAAATCCATTTATAGCATTTTTTCCCATAACGTTAAAATTCTTATAATTTGTGTTCAAATGCAATCAAAGCAGAGCAAGAGCATTTTTCGTAAAGCAGTCTTTAGCGTAGTGGCGTGTACAACAGTCGACCTCCGTGAAACCGAGGTAGCCCCTCGAGAGCCCACGGAATATTAAGCAAGATTCTAACATCCCTCGGCGACCTCGTAGCGAGAGGAGCGAGCCATCGGGCATGCTGTAAATTTCACTTTGCGGAACTTAAGAGAGGTCTGGTCTGGGGTTAGCTAGTCCAAGTTCCGCAAGAGACAGTGCACGGGGACGATGAGGCTGCATGGAGCGAGCGACCAGATGCAGTGAAAGGAAGGTTATTCTGCGGGGAGGATAGGAAAACGTTACGATGCAGCAGACGCCGGCGTACCGGGATCTCCTTCTGCGACGGTAGACAGTTTGCTGCACTAATATTAGCACGAGGGATAAGGGACCTCGCGCTCAATACCGGATGGCATCCGAGGAACCGGGTGGGAGCGAGACGAGACAGTAAGCTGTGGATTTCTCGGCGTTCCTGCCGGAGACGCCGACGGTTTGTCTTTTCTCGGTTAACCTCATCCACGACCTTCTCAACTGCGATTCGCTTAAGACCGGATGATTCACTTCGGCGTGTAAGATACGCCGAGCGGCGTACGGGTTATAGAGAGGGATGGACTTTTAGTTCGATATATTATCCGCTGCTCTCCGATTTTGATCTATAATACTTTACGCCAATAGTTAATCACTGCGATCGAATAATAGAGTAACTACCTAATCAGAGGGACAGGTGCTACGTGCAATTTCACCTTACAGTTTGGTTGATTGGTCATTCAGTCGGTTAAGGGAACATAATTTAATTAAGGAAGTACAAGTTTCCCGTTGTAATATAATATATTAAGTCTAAATGTAAAATGATTTTGTTCTAATATCGAGTTAGACATACGCTTAAAATATACAGATAATATTAATATAAATGTGACACAAGGATATATGAGCAATAGTCAGATTACAGTTGCTAAAATATAATATTTCAAATAACATAAAAATAAAATAAAACATACGTTTCGATCAGAAGATTCGGTCATTATCAACATTGTTAAATATAAATTTATATTTAACACATCTATATTATTTTGTTACAAATGAGTATTATATATTTAGTTTTATTATATATTATACAAATTAATAATTAACATAATAATACACAATGCTATAAGAAAAAAATATATTTTTCATTTTATTTGATCCTAATCTTGCATATGCATGTGTGTATGTGTGTACCTGACATAGTTTTCCTTTAATAAGTATATTCATTAAGCCGGCACTGGCAGTATCGAGCTGTGAAAACGATAATACGAAGTTCTTTACGAGCAGGTTTTCTCTCTTTACTTGATCTGGATTTTCTTCTCGCTTCCTCGTTTCGTTTCCGTTCTATGAAATTTCCCTCTACATCTCCTTCTTTCTTCCTCTATCTGTCCTTCTTTAAATTCTCTTTCTCATTCAACTTAAATAACTCGTTTGGCAGACCACTGCACAGGATCTCTAATAAGATCGTCGGCACGATATTCGTTCGTCCTTCGTTTCTCATTCCCACTCTCCTCGCCATTCCTCTCCGTCTGTCTGTCTGTCTACAGCCGTCTACTCTCTCACCCAGCTCACTCTCGACTTTTCGACTTATCTGACCTCAAGCTACTCCGGCTTGCCATTACCGCGAGCTTTCGGTTAGTCAAAGCTCGATTAATTTCTTCAGTCCACAATCCGTACAGAGGCAGGCGTGAAGAAGTATCTGGCACTCCCTGCATCGGAGACGATAGAGAAATCCTGATGTAGCTAACGAGAAAAGTATCGAGTATCTCCACAAAAAATATCTTCCCGTGGCACAAATCCTATAAACTGCTGCGCTTTCGCGGTGCGACTGTAAATCAAGACGAGACCGACGGATTAAGCTGATATCTCATAGCGAGGAGATGTACATTTGAGATACAATTGTGCACGAGAATTGCAGATAGAATGCTTCATTGGCAATATTAATGACGGAGTCATGAATTTTGTGCTCCATAAAAACCTCATCGCCAATATAATCTGACAATCTAATCTTTCTGATGACTTTCGCGAGAAAATACACCACATCCAAAAGAACATTGAATTACATAATTAGTTATTAATCAACGCGAATAAAATTCATGATGAATAAATCATATTATGTAGGAGGGAGATTGATTTACGAAGCGTTGATACAAGTGAATTTAATATTCCCGTAAACGATTCGTTGTATGAATAATTAGTTGCACATTCATCGAAAGCTAATCATCATAAATTTGTCAATCGAGAAACGGACGTCCATCACATCCAGCAAACACAGACCAAAAATTGACGTGATCGTATGTCGATGTACATTTCAACAAATGTACCTTTCAGAAACACCCTTCGTGAGAAGAGTGATGGTGGCACTTGTGACAGTAGATTCAGCTGTAATGCTCTGCGGCCGACTAATTTTCGAGCAATCGACAGAGACATGCTTATGACATGATACGTAATAATCTCGCATCGAAATGAAGATTGTCAATACAACAACGATAATTTCTGTGTTCCTAGCATTTCAGTATTCGACGATAAAATATAATATTGTTTTAAAGAAATTTATAATATCCTATTGTTTCATATGATTTTATAAAATTTAAGCTTTTGACAAAATTCACATAATTAATAATGCGATTAAAAATTAATATTATTATTCCAAATTACACAAATTTCTCTTTAATATCTAATAATATACAATAATCTCAATTTAAATTATACTTTAGAATACAATGAGATTACTTGTTAAAAATTGTAATTTATTTTAATTTATTTTAATCAATTCACAAAGCAATTCCCTGTAACGATTCATGTAACCGAATTTACAGAACGCAATTTACACTGTTCAGTTAACGGAGAATCAGATACGCTGGATTTGGTTTCCAATTTTCTGGGGGAATACTTAGGCATCCCTACGTATTACGCATGTTCAATATATCTTCAATCGTCCGCAAAAGTGTACAGGATTCAATTTCTTCGCTTTTCTCTGCTAACTTTTCTTTTCGGCATGTCTGATCACAGAAAAGTCGAGAAAGATATAAATAGCACAAAGAATTGTCTCATTAAGACAGTCAACGGCTCGCGTTAATTATCCGAACGACTTTTTACCTCTACGAAGCTAGTTCACCAAGACTATTTTATCAATTCTCAACAAATGATCCCGCAAATGTATGGCATACTGAATTTTTTATCTCGTCTCTTTACACGGATAGAGTCCAACAAGAAATAGAAGGTGTCTGAGTAGACGAAAAATTGCGAAGGCAAAGACATGGAAAGAGCAAAGAAGAATGCCTGGCGCCAATTGTGTAGCACTGTAGTGCAATTGAGCAACGACATCTCTTGCGTTGTTAGAATCAGTCGGAGCGTAATTACTTTTCCTTCCTGGAGCGTCGATCGCTAATTACGGCATGAGTCGTTCTCACGCGTTTCACTTTGGAAACTTTCCTAATTTTTTTCAGCCTATCTTTTCTTTCAATGGTCCTTTGGCCCTTTCTTCGAACGTTACTTTGTTCTTGAAATCGTAACGGACAAATCCATCTTACAAAAGAACTTGCAGGTAAAATTTTGCAAGAATCGAAATTTTGCAAGACAAATTCAAGATAGAAAGCTGCGCGATATTTATTTAGTTTTAGTTCTGGATCTATCACATTTAAAACAATTTTATGATCCATATTGCGGGGAATGACATCGTGATTCACTATTTTGAATATAACCAACTTTATGATATAACTTCTTATAATATGCAATCTCATATGTGGTACGAATGGTATCGAGAAAGGTCGCAAAGTTTCTAAAGTTTCAAAGATGAAAACTGTCTGACACATTTTGCTCAAGATAGGAGTTGCCATGACATACGTTTCTACAAGATTTATTTGAATAGCATGCTTTTACTTTGCAATGGTATTCAGGAACTATCTGAATGTGTTGCTGAAGAAACTTACCTTCGTGAAACATCGCTTTTCCACTTGACACTTTTTAGTCGACTCGTGAACATTTATCGATATGACAATTTATCAAATCATATGACAATTTATCAAATGCATCTCTCATAATATTGCCTTATAAATCATATTATTAATATTTTCCGTATCATTTTATATTTAAATTTTATATATAATAAATTATATATAAATTATATATAATATTATGTAGGATACAATGGAGAACAAAAATAAAATACAATAAGAACAACCTCATAAGAAATTATTTGCAATCTATATAAAGTTCTTCAATAATAATTAAAAAGTTATTAGAAGTTCACTGTAAAATCGTATTACACTTGATTTATCTTATGTAATTTATAGGATTTACATAAAGTTATTCTCGATTTGTTCTCCGTAATTCTTAGAATTCACTGGGAAAGGATTAATTAAATCACGATAAAGACCAGCTTAATGCGCCTGAAATCGCAATCGCTATAAATTTGGGCAACCGAATTAATGACAAACTCAAAGTTCCGTAGGAATCCGTTATCGTAAATCATGCTGTAAACTTTACGGAATCCAAATATATGCGCGGATGAATGTCAGCGCGACTTATCGAGATGTGCATTCGGACGAGAAGCCGGTGTCAGCGTTTGATAGGGGTTGACGCTAGAAGTTGGCACATTGCGTCTCGTAAAACGAAAATCTTCGCACTTCCGTTTACACCATTCCGCCGGTGACTGACTCTCTGGTGGCTCTTGGAAGAAGTTTACAACTTGCGCCACACGAACTTGAGACAGTATAAATTCAAAGAATGATGAAACTTGCTTGCGAGCGAGCCGCTTCGTGTGAAATAATACGCTCAGCATCATTGTTTTATTATATATATGGACATATATAACTTAGTTTTTGATTATCGAATGCATTAAAAATAAGATAAATGAATTTTGAAAAATAAAACTTTTGTCGAATTCAGTTTCTACGTTTCTTATTCGTTATTACGTTTCTATATTATCAAATAGCAACTGTTCAAATGGTTCAAGCAATTTTGTTCAAATGTGTCCTGATGTACCATTCTTACTTTTCTCTTTCAGCCTCGTTGATTTCGGAGTAGGGTGCGCAAAGTAATAGCCTGCCCTTTCTCGGGGTTTGATTACAGAAGAAATTGACCATGGAGTAAAGGAACAATGTTTCCACTGAACGGTTCGGTAATTCGACGCGAGGATAACGTGTTGATCTTCGGTATTTACTCGGTCTCCTATTACCTGAGAAAAGAGTTAACTGAAGAGTTAACTGACTTGATTTACTTCCTTTTGCATAAGTGCTTCTCCTATCAGTTTTATATTTCAAAACCTTAAACCAGTTTGCACCTAAATACAAAGGTTACCTATGTGATAAAGGAGTGACACTTTACAAAATTGACCGACAATGCAATTACGAACTATAAGTGAACTGCAAGTAATTAAAGCGTTCTAAAAAAAGAAGTTAATTAATTTATTTTATATTCGTAAATATCAAATGTTCAAATTCAGAACCCTTTAGAAATTGTTAAATGCTTTGTAAAATTCGAAAACAGCTACGCGAAAAAGGTGATAAGAAAATAATTACGTTTAGTTACAAGAACAATATTCAAACTGCAACTAAAAATTTTGCAACATTATCTACATATTTTAACAAAATTTTGTACGTAATAAAAAAATCTAGCAGACAGCAATAAATGTCAGCTGAGAAAATTATTAATGTTCAAAGGAGTTATTAATTAGTAGCATTTACAATTAAAATTACATAATCAAGCGTAAAGAACATTTTATCTTTTTTTTACTTCATTTTAGCGAATTTACCCGACATCAGTTAATGCGATGAAATCACGTTTTCTAATATTATGTGCACATGAGTGGCGCACAGGATTCCTCTGTAATTACATTCGAGTCATACCGATGGTATCGCGAAATGCTATTATCTACGTTGAATACGTTGAACGGCGGTGCATCGGATGTAAGCGCTGGAGGGTAAAAGTTACACGATGGAGAGACGATCAAAACGACGACATTGTTCTCATCATAAACGCGATGTTGAGTTCAGGCTTTGATATTGTTGATTGAAACTTAGAACTATTCGTTCACAAACACGATCATTATTCTTATTTTGCAGCTATTAAGAAAGATCAGAGAAATCTGAAAGGAATTATGTGATAATTATGTAATAGTTCGGCCAAAAAATGTACTCAATATTTACAAACAATGCAATCTTATTCTATGCTTTATAAAACATGCACAGTTTATTTGAACTGGAAATTGTAAGATTAATGCAAAAATATTAGGTATGGGAAAAAGTTCGTGACGTTTTTTTAATGCCATCTAACGGAAAAAACGCCACGAACTTTTTCCCACACTTAATATTATTAGGCACCAATATTTTAATTGAGTTATAGCTTTCTTCACTTATTTGTGTTTATACAATAATATTCGAATTATACACAAAACAAAATTCTTTGAAATAAATTAAGAATACTGAATTAATCACATAAACAAATTGCTAAGAGATCAAATAGCAATTTTTCTAATTTTGCTTTCTTTTTCTCTCCTTAATAGATAGAGTAGAACGTTCTTAATAATTCTAAAATAAATATTTATAGCGACAAACTTTAAATTAAAACTTTAAATAAAAACTTTAAATTAAAAACGTGATCAATGCATAAAAATGTTATTTTTTAAAACAAGACTATCTAAGAATTTATGTTTATTGTTCCCAATATTGTATCATACTTCTACTTTTTAATTTATAATATCGTGTTTACAACGTTATCATGTTAAGAAATACCACAGAATAAACAATTTAATTTTGTGCAACCATTGGAACCACGAAAGCAAGTTAAACCAGCGAAGCGAAACCTAAGCTACCACATTACAAACTGCATTCGCGACGGTAGAGGGGACCAAGCTCAACAAATAACGTATTCAACAGCTATCATGAAAGAGATGTTGGAAGTTTAAAACGTTTTGCGACGATGACGTTCAGAGACTGTGATTCCAATTTTATATTCGAATGCATCAAATAGTCCGGTAGTTGCGACTCCGAATAAGACAATGTCCAATGATGATCTTATGGCATCGACACGTACTTATCATAAAGTTTTGATTGTACGACATCTCTAATAAACTCTCGAGAATATCTCAAAAGAGGATTCAGAAGTGCAAGGATTCGTGGGGATAACATCCCTCTCACGAGAATTATGGTCCGTTCTGTCTCCAGCTTACCCAACAACCGGCACCTGTCGCTTCCGGAATAGCTCGGGAGTCTTGGCCATCGGGGCGATGAATAGCAACGTGACAGAATCTCCAACCACGGGCTAGTTAAATGGACGAGGAAAACCGACCGGGCTACCGCGTAATTCCTTTAATCAGCCGCGGAATTCGTGCTCTATTCGCTGGCGTTCGTTTATGTCAGATCGTTACGCGCTACGACATCGTGTTTTCCTAAATGCGAGATCCAGCACTTGTTCTACATTTGCATTTAGTTTTTACTGTCACAAAATTTTGGACTAAAATTAAGTGTCTTCCGATTTAATTTAACGTTTAACTTTTATTCATCAACAAGTTAAAAAAAAAAAATAATTATAGTTACAATCTATAATTACAGTTTAGGCATTCAAACGCGTTCCAATAATAATTAATTAGCAATCTTAAGATAAGATTAAAAAAATATTAATTTGTATATACGTAGAATTTAAAAGTTAATAATTATGTATTGTCAAAACTATATTATCACAATTCATTCACTAAACTTATGTATCATAGAAGACTTTTTGTAAAAAAACTTAAAAAAAAATGACACACAAAAATCAGACGTCAAAAATTCAAGCAAATAATCTTGATAAAAAAAAAAGAGATCGATGTAAAAAGCAATTCAATGAAAATGAATAGAAGATGACACGAGAAAGCCGTTCTCACCCGCAATGTTTTGACGTACATTACGTCGAAACAGTAGCGGCAAAACGATAAAACAGTGACCAGAAGAGTGCCGAAGAGTCGGTACGAGTTTATAAATGTGTTTTTCGAGAAGTTAGTTAGAAAGTTCGTAAAGAAACCCTTATTCACCTTTTCTGCGAAGCAGGCAAGCACGACCATGGCTGCGCCATAGTTCCGTTTGGGATAGGCTACGGTAAGTACTTCTAACGGGGCGCATCGTTATTACGGATTTAGCAAACGGTAGGACGGGGCAAGGGGTTAGAGAGGGTAAAGACGCCGGATCCAAAAATAAACGCCCGGGAAATCGTTCCGGCTGCGCCAGCAAAACTTTCTGCTGCAACGCCCCTGCAGGATAGCATTTGTGCTTGTAGAAGGAGGAAAATGTAAACGGAAGTAGAAGAAGAGACGGAAGTAGAAAGAAGAAGAAAATGATGAAGACTGGCAGTACGAGAATCGCTTCTGTCTTCATCGCGGAATTTCTTAGAATGTAAGTTAAGATACATTTTCTCTGAAAAAAAAAGAGATTTTTTTCTTTATCAATAATCTTCTTTAACAAAATATATTAAATTCTTTATAGATATATTAAATTCTTTATACGTTTGTAGATATCTATTAATACATATATCTATTAATACATATATTCTTTACAAGAATATGTATTAATAGATATCTACAAACGCATCTTTATGTTTATTTACTTATTTATGACGATTGCATAATTGCAACAAATATGAAACACAAATAAATATAAAACAGACTAAAGAAAAAATAACGCCATTAAAATTATGTGCTGTTTATCAGTACGTCCACGTATAACAAAATGTAGTGATGTACACGAATAAAATAAAAGGCGTTATTTTCACAGCATAATGTTATTCCAACCATATAAACATCTACTATTATCCGAATTAATGTGACCAGTCTGGTAGCTTATTTATTGTCCGTAAAAACCCGCCTATTTGTCAGCGAATATAACTGAAATGACATATGCATTCAGCCACGGAATAATGAATCTACAGTAACGAAAAGTGTATGAATTTGATAAATAAATCAATAATTGTCCGACCGTATTCTCTGTGATTCCTCTTTTGCCTCTGCTCTCGCATTAGATGAATATTTTTCGGTTTAACATTTCGGTCGATCAGATAACTGACCAGACAACAGAACAAAAATTCCCTCAAGCTTGCTTCTTCGACCGCCACAGTTAAAAAACTTTCATGTTGTTTGAAACAAATTGTTCTCATAATACTCCGAGTTACGAGAATAGAAGTAAAGAGAAGAATTCCAAGAGTTACTAATAAAGTTCTAATAATCTGATACACAGAGAGGTGGGCATAGCCACGCCCGAATAAATCGTGGCTGATAAATTCCGCAGAATAAATTCCGGCGTCGTATTAAATATGCACGCGTATTTTCTGAAATATTCACAAGACTACGGCACAGACTATATCGTGCCAATCAAGACGAGAGATGAAGGTGCAGATGAAAGGGTGCCCCTCAGCAACGGCAGCAAATGGTAGCAACGGTGACGGCTCGAGGAAAGAGAACGTAAGAATAATTAATGCTCGGAATGCAGGATGAGGCGTTTACACGGGAGCGAAAAACGAGAGAGAGTGATCCTCGCCTGACCTGATTAGCTTCACAGACTATCTTCCAGACGACGGCATACGCTGCTGCTCAACGACACAGAAACGTCGTTTGTTTGAGTCACTTCTTTCACTCTCAGCATCTCTCCTTATCGTTCACATCAATCTTTTAACTTCTTTTTCTCACGCATACCCGCGAGAGCAACACAAGCTTCATTTACAGAAATTAGGAAGCTAGTCGCGGTAAACGCGATTCAAAATGATCTCCTTCGATATATGCCTCGTCAACCATGTATTCATCCGCGATAACAAGCAACAATTTAATCCATGCGAGCAAGTCGAGAGCCGAAGAGCTTTTCACGAAACTGCGATTGCAACAAGTTCTAATTTATCTTATTCATCATTTTAATGTGAATTCCTTCTTCTTTTCCGTTCCTTCTCTCTCTTCATCCCTCTTTTTTATCTAGTCTGTGTAACTTTATGAGTCTATAATCAGAAGAAGGATGAGAGGTACATACATTCGGTGCTTTTTTGCGCTTTCATTGTAGTTGTACGTGACTTCCGCACTGAGTAAGCTTCAAATCTGAAGTCAAAATGTTTGCAATTTCATTGACAAGTACATTTAAATTGTTTGTGAATTTATATCTTATCGTCTTAAAAATACAGGGTGTCCCGTAAGTTTTGGTCAATCACTTTTGTGTAGATAGAGCGGACTAACTGAAACGAAAAGTCCTCTACCATTTTGCAATTTTCGCAATAGTTAATAAGATATTAATTACTAAAAATTGTCAAATAGTGATTATGAATAATTTTTTACTCAAATATTATCAATTTTACAGAAAAATTGCAAGAGACAAAAATCATTTATTTTCTTCTCATAAAGTTTTGAGAATTTTTTAATACCGTATTTTCTTATGTTAATAAAAATAAGAAAATGCAATAAAAAATTGATAAAAAATTCTGAAAAAATTTTTAAAGTTCTGTGAGAACTCTATTTATCCTTGGATAAAACTATTCTTATATTAAGATCTTATTATTTGATTTTGATATAATTGAACATGTAGAAAACAATACGTAGACAATAGAAATAATATAGTTTCTCTCACTATATTTTAGATATTATTCGAAATGACCATTAACGTGCATTTCGATGTTATAATATTATTTTGTTTGCAGACACTTCTCGTTTCATTATGAATATTTAATGTACGAATATTATAATGATAAGTATTCAGGTTATACAAAGAATGTATGACAGTAGAAATGTGTGCGTGTATGTGTATGTGTGTGTATATGTGTGTGTATATGTGTGTATATATGTGCCTCGTGCGTGCGTGCGTGCGTGCGTGCGTGCGTGTACATAAGTTAATAATATATTTTATGTTTCATTTAATGTCTCTATATAGTTTAGAACACTGAAGTTATATGTGAAATGAGAACAGCGGGTGCAAATTTTGTAATTGCATTATGTGGAATGAGCATAGTGTGAGAGCCAACAATGCGCAACAAGCTTTTTTGTCAAGTTTTGTCTGAGCGAAGCGACGGGATTACTTCTTTCGTAGATATTAATTATAAGCGCAACGTACATGTCCCGTTAAAAAGGGACAATTAATCTAGAATCTCATGCGGCACCACAAAACTCACGCTCAACTTTCATGGAAAATCCGCACTCTCATTACGCCATATTGCGGAAAGAGGTCTTTTCGCCACCAGAACAGCCATTAACTTTTTCTGTCGCGATTACGCATCACGTCTTTTGTTCCGTCTCTACTTTTTTATCACACTATGTAATCTAAATATGACCTTTTGTGCAAAATGTACATGAGTATTCGAAGAACGTAGCTTCAGCTATCAAACGTTGTAAAAAATAACATATATGTAACTGTATACAATGGCGATTTTCTTTTTTAAAACAGTATATACAGTATGTATATGTTATTCTAGAACTGAATAAAAAAAATAGTCGCACTCTACAAAAATCGCAAATCTTTTTTCTATTTCGCAAATCATATTTCCAGAAATTATAAAGTTATAAAAGAAGTTATTATTTGTTCCTGATACAATCACATTAATTGCTCATTATAAAGATAATAATGATATTCAAGTTTCTAATATCATTATCGTTATGTAAATGCTTATATTTCCCGTAAACGTTCGACGGTTCCTTCCGGTTTGTTCAAAGCCGCATTTCTCAGGGAATAGAGATTTGTTAAAGCAGTCCAGCTATCTTGGCAGCTACATGAAAGCACTCAGCTGACAGCGATAAGGTCGTCGAACGAAATTATTCGGTTATTACATCCGAGACTCAAATACCTGTAATAACTTTGTCAGAGATTGTTTTGAGGGGACAAACGCCGTACGAATACAAATCTATCGGACATAGACAATTGCGGAGATGAAAGGCTTATGGAAATAGCGGTCTATTGGCGAATCAAAATATAGGTAGTCTATAGAAAGGCTGGATAAAGCAGACACGACGTCGTCGGCATAATGGCGGATTGTGCTCAACTATACGATTTTAGTTTAATGAATAAAATGTACCTGAATTATGAAAAGGAAATTTAACATCTAAATAGTAATCTCAAGAATAAATTATCGAGTAATATCGCATAACAGTGACTATATGCTGTAAGTTTGTTCACAATATATAATTAATGATAATTGTCTTCATTAATGCTGTTACTTGTTTCACGTGCTTCAAATATGATTCGATCCAAATGTTGTCTGTCACGTGCAATTTCATCAAAATGAATTTTCATTTAATATTCCAATTCGACGTACGTGTCAAACGCCACTCGCGTTGACCCGCGCGTGGCACATATTTACGCGAATAGATACACATACCCACCGAGATGTAAACCACCGTAAAATACAAGCGCGTTTCAAATTAAATTTTCACAAGAGATGTATGCGCGCATCTTCCCCAATCTCACTGTTCCTATTTCATCGCTCCTCGGGAATAATCCTGCAGTCGATCACGATCCAATCTCCGCGGAACGTAGTGTCCACAACGCCATACGTAATGGCGCGTCCCAAGAAGTATAGTCGTAATAAAATGGCCGTTTGCGAAAGCGACGCAAGAATTCCCACGGAATATGGATTTAATATACAGCCCGATGCTCACGGGCTGAAATCTAATATCCCGTGAAGGAGTCGATAGTTTCATCGGGATGAACCGTGGATTCGCATGGAACGAAAAAGAACGACAGGAAAGTAACGGCGGACGCGTGTGCATAAGGGAGAAGGGTAATTCCTATCGAAATTCCACGGAAGTTTTACGACCGCTCTACTAACCGTTCGACGCTCGTGAATTTGCGAAATGCCGTGCCTAGTAAAATGCAGCCTCTCGAATGCTCCGTGCGCTCGTACGCTCCTGGAATCGTCGCCGTAATATCCGCTGACGAAAGACACCACGGAGATAAATCGAGAGCTGCATCTGCAAGCGGATTAATGCTGCTTTCCGCGTCAGTGTTGGTGTCTTCTTCGTAGGATTAAACGCTCGCGTTTCATATGGCATGGTATTGCACCGCAGTCGCTATTGTAGTATCAAACATCACAAGACGATGAAAACACCTATTAGTTGCTACCCAAGTCGCGATGCACATTGAATATCAACGAGATAGAACCTAAAATGCCACTCTACGCGTGGATAACGTGAGAATTTCCGGGTGAGATTATTGATAATTCCGTTATTGCTTTTCTGATGCTATGGAACTGTTTAAAAAATCATTAAGAAAATCAGAAATTTCGTCCGTGGAATTTATCGAATGATATATTGTAAGATTTATATGTATAGTAGAGGACGCAAGATTTTATGATAACTAAAGAATATCTTTTTGACGAAAGAATATGTAATATATGTTCCAATGCCTTATAAATAATTTATAGAAATATGATATGTCCCGCGAGTCGTTGAATATATATCAAAAAACATATTATAAAGAAATGGCAGAGTATAATAAAACAGTGTGTGCAATTCCATTTAAATAAATGATGATCTATTCAATACAAAAGAGAAAAATTGCAAAAAATTTTTTCTTCGCATCGTTTTATATAGGATCAAAGATAAGAATGCGTGATGAAAAAAATTACATTGCATCCTGTGAGATGTAAAGCGAATAATTCGGTTCTCATTATTCTCACGTTCTATTGGCTGTTTTCTGCGAAAAGCGCTAAAAGTGTAAAATAGACACAATCGACAAGAAAATTGCTGCTAAAACAAAGAGATTAAAAGCAGAGAAATGCACAAAGGATCGTGTAGCCATTCCGGAGCTTCTTCGACTTTACTGTTCTTCCAGCGTGGCTTACGATCTCTTCAACGAATGGAAAACCAGCAGAAACGCTATTATAAGCGCAACCATCTTCTAGAATGGAAAATGGTTCCTCTAGATTCGTAAATAAAAGAATGGATGTGGAGCTCTCTCGCAGAATGCCCGTCACTGCTAAGTAAAACCTCCAAGAAAACAGTTCAAGGCTTGTCTCGTATAAGCGCGGGGCGAGTAAAAAGGCACAAACTATCACCAGCGACAACTCGATTATTTCGTGGTTTTCACCTTCTTTTACAACTGTTAACCGAGATGCAAAAGCAAGAAGAGCCAGACGCACGATGCGCACCGAGAGACATTAAACACTGCATTCACCGTTCCGGTAGAAATAAGAAAACGCGTATACACGAACATTCACGTAATTTCTATTATCGTTTAGATGGAGGAAAAATTTTGAATGCAATGAGAGGAACGTAATGAGCGAAATGACATTTAGCAATTCAAAAAGCAGCTATGTATGAAAGTGTCATACATACGTAAGCATTACATAATGGAATCTTCAATTATTGTCGTAGAACAAATGAAAATATCCTTTTGGATTTGTTCACAGATAAATCAAAATAAGATAATATTATTTCATCATTATTATTATTGTTTGGAATATAATGAGGAGCTATCTTTAACGTCATTAAATTATGCTCATAAATAGTCACTTTAAGATAGTCAATGAATTATGTTGTATCCAGTAGCTAGTATCCTGTTTATCATGGCAACTGTATTAAGACCACGTGAATGCAAGAACCATCCTATATAGAAAGATTGTTGAACTGCCTCCAGTTGACTGGCGAATGCCGACCATGGTTAATGAATCCCCCAGAGTTCCTCCTGGAAGATTAACGACGTAAGGAACACCAGCAGCTGGGCGATGAAAAGGGGTTGGAAAATCTTTTAATGGTGTGTATTTGACTTGGGTAATGTCCTGTGCATGAGCCTTTTTTTAAAACAAAGAGAGATTTATAGAGAATGCGTATTTACTTACTACTCGAAAATTTACTTCCCTTGCGATTCTCCCGCGCTTTAATAAAATTATATCTTTCATACTTCTTTTTAACTGCTAATAAATATTTCAATTTTCACCTTTCTTTTATCTGATTTCACATTTTATATGCATTATTAATGTATTTTCAATCGTCGTCTTCTGTTTTTACAACTCTTTGCAAATAATTCGCTATGCAGTTAAACATTAATATCATGATTGCCATTGGTAATTACATTCGGGCTGAGTTCCAACAATTTGACGGGTAAGCGCCAGACATAAAAGTAATGGAGCTATAATTAGTTAATTAGCGTAACGCAAATCGTCCCGAATGAATATACTGGTCGGTCGATAAACAAATACAAGCTGATCCTGCATTAACGAAATCCATTCAATAAAGGTTAATGGAAACGATTCGCAAGAAATGTAATTATGGAGAGAATTTCCAACGCATCCGTCGATATGTATCGAGTATTATTCATACGGTTAAACCACATGATCAAACCGAGGACCTTCGGCCGGAATAATTACAAGATACAATGAAACTGAATCGTCGTAACATATATAGAGAAATAGGGTGACGATATAACGAATATATTATTTCGTCATTTGAAAAGGCAAAAATAAATCTTTTATAAAATATATTAAAATTATATTTATCTTTTGATTAATTTTAATACATTTTTGATGGAAGATCGGTGGCTTTGATTTAAAATTAAAAAGCAATCGACAGTCTTATTAATAACTCGTACATTATTCGATTACGTTTAATACTGTTGATACACTTATGAGCTCGTCATCACAGTTGGAAGCAAGCGACGCGACAATAGCCCTATGTGTCTCCCCGTCTAAACCCTACGTTATCGCGCCCCAAAGACACCCGGTACAACGGTACAGCTAGTACGCCACAGCACGCATATAACATGCAGAATTTCACGAGCAATAAACAACTGCCACCGTAATCGTGGCAGTAATGTATGTCGGCGGTACGTCGGAATCGTTTTCAGCGCAAGGAGAGGAGCGGTGGCGCCCACGCCGTCCAAAGTCTCTCCTCCAACATACCCGCTTCCGACATCCGCCTCCCGAGTATGAACTCGCGTCCACGTACGTGTTCGCGCAGGTGTTTCACTTTACAAAACTGCCGTGCTTTCCATCGCGAGCCGAGTTTTGTACTGCCGACTAAAGGGAAAAGAAGCGGCCCGGGGACCCGCCTTCAGAGCTAGAAAGGTGGCACAGGTGCCTTTGCTCAGACAGGCGGATACATACCTGTCCAAATGTCTCCATGCGGAGCTCGTATTACAGTAACATATGAGGACGGGAATACTTATTCCCTGTGCGCACACCGTCTAACTTCTCTCGTTATGAGACTTTTATTTCGGTCCCGTGAAACTTGCTCCTGGGAAGGGAAAAAAAAGAGTGGTGTCATGCTTCCGAAAGACTTACAAAGGCGCATGATTTTTTATCGTAATGTTGAAGATTCCTAAGATTGCATTAAACTGTACTTTAACTTGTCAAATTGTACGTATGTGATCTATATGAATTTTAAGTAATTTGGAAGGTAATAAATTTTAAGAAATTCTTAATTATGGTTATAAAGATAGAGAAATAGCAATAAACGTGGTAATACATAAAGACGTTTTGATTTTTTGTAGCATAGTAATTCTCATACGAAAAAAAAAGAAATGTCACAAAATATTTAATGCTCTTATATACGCGATCGAAAACATTCCAGATAAATTTATTTGGAATTCTCACGAATGGCCGAGCATGTTACATCGAACGTGCGAAAACACGTACAGTAGAAAATGCATAAAATAAATTTGTCGGGTATCACGCGCAGAGTGCCGTACTTTTTTCGTGCTGCACGTAGAACATTAATCACATTATTCGCGTGGAAACTCGCGTGATAACGCGAGATCGCAACAGATCCAAAGAGTCGAATGTGTTAGCAGTTAGTTTAATTTCAACTCAAACGGCACTTCGACGATCATTTGTCCCCGCGTAACTATTCATTTATAACTGGTTGGCGACATTGCTAATTGGACCATGCCAATTTAGTGTATCCACTAATAAAATTTAAAAAAAAATGCATTCAACAACATTGACTCGCTCTAAACCGAAAATTTCAGACGGTCTCAAATTTATTATGTTTCATGCTAAAACTCATCAAATAGATCATGCACTAGGTAAACATACAAGTTAATTAACGAGAGAAACGTGGTTTAAATCATTATTGAAAAACAGTGATGCCGATCTCCGAATGGATGAACTAATTGCATTGGTTACACTCGTTAAATTCCATCACCGTGTAATAAATAAAGTTGTGTGAAATTACATGCATGCCATAGTAATGAAATTTATTGCAACATGTACGCATAGTAACCAAAGAAGTTCAGAAAATAATTTACTTTGTGTTAAACGGTATCAATTATAAACAATAGTAGATTAAATTTCGCATACAAAATTAATCTATCTCTCTAAGCTTCAGTTTCAATAAATATAAATTCCTCTCAAGTATATAAAATAGAAAAGTGAAAACAGTAGAAAATAAAAATAATGCTCAGAAAAAATTACAATAATAAATTTAAAAGTGAAGAAAAATTAAACTGTTAAAATATTAACATTTTTGTTATGTGTTGATGACAATTAAAAGCTTTGAGTATTCATGTTATTGAAATATGATAAAACACATCTATATATATATCAAATAAATATCATTGCGATTATGATTAATGATTAATTCTAATGGATTGCAATTAGTATTTAAAAATCATATTTACTGATTCTTTATTAATACTCAACAATAAATTTTAAAGTGGATAATGTCACACTTATATATTCATTAATTTCTTGTATACATAGCAAAAATATATGCATTGCTTTTGTCGTTAACTCTCACTATTTTGTCGCATTAATGCGGCTTATGAATAAAAGCAATTCACAAAATATTAAATTCCGTAATAATTTATAAAACATATTTTTCTTCAGATAAGATAAAAACAATCGTATTATACTATAATCAATAAAAAATCAATTACACTCAAGGACATTTATTGTACATTCATAATTTCTTGAATTATTGAATCTGTTATCCCCTTTATGTCAATAATCTCAGATATAATGATTTAATGAAATGCTATAATATTATGATACTTTCGCGACTATAAATTGAGCAATATAGATATTTCACATTAAAGTATTTTCAGGAAGTCTCGATCGAATATACATATAAATCTTCCAGAATATTTAAATCCCTTGCTTTAGTAATAGAATGTGACTTCCTTTATTGAAATAAATATTACTGTGCAATATAAGTGTTCGTAAAATTCATATAACGTAGATACGATAAATTTTTATACATGTTCAAAAAATATCCGACATAGTACATATAGTATCTTTATTATAATTTAAGCCGTAACTATGTGATATGTAAAAAATACAATGTAAAGCATATAACAGAAAGATTGACGTTATTCAATAATATTCTGACTGAACGAATTTAAAATTTTTAATTACTAAAATATCGAACTTTAAACCATTCTCTCAAACGTAAAAACGTAAAATGATATAAATTTTGCGAGCAGTGAGTACCACTTGAACTTACATTTAAATCAATTTAGTTAAACATGTACATGGAGAAATTTAAAGATGGAATTGTTTTGAGTTTCGCATTGAGCTAGAGGGTTATTATGTGAAAAATTATATATACTAGTGTTGAATTAAATATGCATTATCCAAGCATTATTAACCAATTTTCACTCTAAAAATCCAATTATTTAAAGACAGTTAAATCAACAATACCGCAACAATTAAATGCATCATTTTTAGATCCTTGTTTTAAATCACTTTTTTAATCCAATAGTAAATATTTTATTTTTACCCGCAGCTCCCGCATAATTATCTAATATATTGTTGAATAATATAGGTGTTTTACACCTATATTATAGTTTTTATATAAAGCATATGTGTAAATAAACCGATTCATATTATTAAATTTCAAAAATTTGCTTCATATCTGACATAATGTAATCATAAATTCTATGAAAATAAAAAATATATTATAAAAATAACTGTAACGCCCATTCTTGTTCATTGCATTATAACAGTCACATAATAAAGAAATTAATTCTAAATCAATAAAATATGCATGTTTTAATACGCCAATAATTGATTGTTTATATTTAAAATATTAAATTTAACAAAAGATATTTATCAAATTGTGCGAATAAATGTAGAATTAATAAACTTAATAAACAAGTACATGTGTTTTTACAATGTTCAATCAAAATTTCTTGCAATAAGAGTGATATTATTGACAATCATTATAAGATAATGCAAATTATAAAAATCTATGAACGCTTACTTTAAACACTCTCAAGAATATAAAGAAGGAACTTGCTCAAAAAGATCGTATTTCAACGAAGAGCTTCCTTGTGATCTCGTGACAAGGTTTCCCAGCAGCTGCCGCGACACAATAAAGCCGCAACAAATAAATCTTCCTCGAGGAACACTTCCAAATTTGAATTTCCACGGTCGGAGGCTCAGAGTAAAATTATCCGCGTTTCCAGGAGTGAATTTGCTAACTTCGCGTCGCGGCGACACCGAACTTTCGGTGGCTCCGCTATTTTACCACATAAAGTTTTGAATGTGACCGAAGAAGAGTATGGTTATCTAAATTTGCGTAATCGTGACCTTTGAAGCATTTAAATTGCAAGAACAGTTTAATGCCAGTGAGTTACTGATTCGTCACAACAACAGATAAAAATATCGACAAAAGTCTCGATAGCTTATAAAGTTAGTCCATTTATGATATTATATATTATCCGTTACGTAATCCATTACGTATCATCCTTGCGTATCAAATCATCCTAGTTTCCGAACAAATGAAAAAGAGAAAATAAAAAATATTTATCATTTAAAAACAGATACGTTGTAATACATCGTTAATTCACTCACAATTTAATCTCTTAATGTCTATTAAATGATCAAACACAACACACACTCATACACATACACTCCTACACATACACATATACTCACGCGCGCGCATACACATTATCTCTCTGCAATATAAATTCTAATGCAAATACACTCTCTCTGTCATCGTCCACGATGTTATAAATTGCGAAGTTCGAGTTACAACGACTCACGTGCCAGAGTGCGACCCTACACGAGGTGGTGGTGTGAAAAATGACTGGACCTCGTATTAATCGCAGCTACTTTAACGTTACGTCCAATATGTGCGCAAAGCTAAAGTTTGCCGTGCACCTGCGGTAGCATAGAATGTCGATGCCGATGGATTCGTTACACGGGAACTCGGTTTGCGGTCGTGTATACACTTACGAGAGCATGCGTAAGCTTCGTCGTCTGTCAAAACTTTAGAAGGCTATTAAAACAAATTACGGGAGTAGATGGACGGGATGGACAGACTCGCTTGCGTGTGAAAGTAGTTAAGCCTTTGATACATGTCCATATAGGAATTATGGCGAAAAGTTTTCTGCTCTCTTCAAAAATCAATGATCGAATAGGTTAATACGTAATATATGATTATGGGTGATAAAAAAAGAGAAAAGAACAATTTAAAAGTTGCCGAGTTCTAAAAGAAAAGTAAACGGTAAAAATAGGAAACTTGAAAAACTTTCAGAGTGTCTTTTGAAGAGCCAAAAAAAAAATATAATAGATATTATATGTAGTTGCAAAAATTCGTGACGCTCATAGAAAAGTTTTGAGAATATGCTATGAGGATGTAGCGCCATTTCAAAATTTTTTCTTGCGTATGCGCTGGAATCAGAAAGTGACGAAAATGTATTCAAAGCAATTCTTTGCTTTTCGAAAAAAGAAAACACAAACGAGGAAGATGTAGATACGAGGAAGAAGCAGGACAGCAAAATACATGGAATAAATCAATCGAATGCCTAACGAGTGTGACCTACTTCATGAATTCATGAATGGATTTTGAAACTGATCTTAAGCTCTTTTCAGGTTCATTATGTCCTCGGGTGTAGATAACCTTTCGGATGTCTTATACTACCCTCCGGGGATATAAACTAGATAAAAACTTTTATGTCGGAATGTTATTTGCGTCAGAACATAAATCTACAAGAACAGAGTTCATTTATATCATACAGCATTATAGCAGAACATGATATTAAAATAGCAATTTTTTAGAATTTTAGTAGATAATAATATCTTGACTAATAATTATTTTTTATATATATTACAAAGGAAAAAAGAGAAAATTTATGCAAATGTCGTATTAAAAAACCATAAAAACTAATTTATTATGTCTTTAATTATAAATATTAATATATCTTTATTATCTTCTAAGCATTGTAAACTTATTAAACTAAATTAATCTAAAAAATAAAATTTCATGTTATTCGCTATGAATCTCTTGATTATTTCAAGATATACAGCTTCATATATAATTTTGATCATTTTACAATTATCTTATAATTAAGAGATATTAATCTCACAATGTAAATCAAATGAATCAATGAAAATGTGTCTAATCCAAGGAACAATAGATCTCAAAGAGAAAAGTTACTATGTGCAATATAATTTAATAGCGCTGCCAGGCTGTCATTTCCTCTCTGCCTTCGCTTTTCAATGATTAGGTTGAGTATATTTCTATGAAGCTTCTTTCCTCAACAACCATCCGATTTAGAAATGTTCGAAGAACGCCAACTCGGAGAACGCCAACTAGATATGATCGAGAAATTCGTTTTATTTTTATTGAAATTGAAGGTACTGCGAGTAAAGAAAAATTGCAATGTCGAAATATTTCTCATTCTTATCCAGTTGATTATATTTCACATTTAGTTAAAAAATACTCGTTTCTTGTTGAAATGTTCACAGTTATTATATCATATAACGGATTTTAGGCTTCCTTTGTTACCATTCTTTCTTTTGCCACCTGTTTTCGTTTACACGAAACGCTTAAACGTCACCTGTAGAATCCGCCTGATGCCAATTCATGTAGAAGAACTATTAGTTCTTTTTTCTTTACTTCCGTTTTCGAGTCGCGTTTTGCGTTCTACCTTCGTTGCTTTCTCATTTATTCTGAAAAATGCGATAAAGTAGGATTTGACCCGACATCAGATGGGAGGGAGCAAGACTAAAAAGATAAAGAACGGTGGCTACCAGCTTGGTTGCGTAAAAGTTGCGGGGAGATAAACGGGAGCTAGCGTGTAACGGAAGAAAAAATACTCCTAGTAGTCGTAGCACAATGTCATAAATAATACGCAAAAGTCTTGGGCATGCCAAGCAAAATCCGTCCCCATCGCTTTTACTTCTCACTCTTGTTTCCCGCGGATTATAATGCTGTTATTTACGAGCTATGGAGTACCTTTCAACTAAAGCTTTATATAGTGCAACACTGAATTTTCAGCCGCTGAAGAGCCTGAATAACAGCGTGAGATTTATTCGCACGTAGCAAAACCGGTTCTTCTGCTAAATAAATCTCAATCGTATTTTTAATTACAGCCGGTCTTGCACGTAATTTACTTTGTAGAAAATGTATATCACGTTTACAGCTACTCGCAAAGGAAAAATAATAAAATAACTTAAAAGCGTAAACTTTCTCTTTCTTTCTTTCTCTCTTTCTTTCTCTCTTTCTGTTTCTTCGTTTTCCATCGGTATCTCTTAGAATCTCGTTAATGACCATTTATTTTACCTAGCGATTTATTTATCAAGTTTTTATACAGTTTTGAATTTCATTGCACCATTTATAAAGATGTTGCAATTAAATAAAAGAGGTTTTTTTTTAAAAGATATTTATATATCTTATTCATCTTTAATCGGATCAAGAATTTCAGATGCGCGTACGTCAGAGCTATATTCAGCAAACGGCAACACACATAACATTTTTCTCAGTCTTTTGTGTGCACGTAGCAAATGCAGCCGCATCAGTTCCGTCACGTCAGGAGAGATTAAGCGGCAAGCGCATCAACGTCCGAAAAGTATCGAAAATTTAAAGAACGTCGAGCAGTAGCTTCTATCGACAGCTCCCTCGGTTCTCAAGTCACGTTTCGAATCGCGGTGATCGTTTCACAGGGACGTGCCTTCGTCAGGACGGAGTTCCATGCCGGTGAATCCACACTCGAAGAGCCCCAGGCTCGCGAGTGCCACAGCAGATCGCGTTTACAAAGCCCAACTTTATCCATCTTTTCCATATTCTCGTAATAGTTTTTTTTATATCGCGATCGTGACGACGATTGAGAAGCTAGTTTTTATTCTATACTCGAAAGCACTCGTTTACGTTAAAAACCTAATTAAAATAACAATCAACTACGGACAATAGTGTCGAAGCGCAACCGTATGTTACGTGTACTTGCATGTACGTGCATGAATTTCGAGAGGAGGACAGTGCTTTCATATTGATCGAAAGAGATTGACTCTCCTTTTATTGCAATGCATTTGTTGACGTATTATTATACAATCAAGTTTTCAATTATTATAATAAACTGATATTTAAATATATAAATAAATAAATATATTCAATTTATCTACGTATCATTAATTATAAAACCGTAATTATTAATAAAAATTCTTTTATAAAATATTTTGTAAAAGAAGCATCATTTGCTATCTATAGCTGTATTTGCTATTATTCAATCTATAATAAAAGATATAAATAATAAATGCTATCTGCGATCCAATCTCTATTGCGAATTTTTACAATGATTACTCAAGTGACTTTCATAAATATTCCTGCATTTAAGAATACAATCAACAGTGTGGACGGTCGTTCGATATCTAAAAACGTTCGAGGAAGAATCCCAATAAATGAAAGTATAGCTGATCAACCTTCAGATTTAGACAATATCACGGCAATTCCGACCAATTATACCAGTAATACGACAGGACGAAATTGCACGACAAACAAATTGTCGGCGACGAAATCGCTGGCGAATAATTCTGAAGCGCAACGTTTCACTTCGAGCGCATCACGGAGAATTGTGGAAGCACCGGAATGCGCGTCGCGGAAAATTAAATGTCAAATTAATGCGGACGATAAATTCGCCGGACGAACGAACGACGCGACGACGTACAGCAAGGCCAGCAAATTTACAGGGCATTATCTGGAATTTAATTCAACGATACATATAAACGCGTGAAAAACGACAGATTAGATCACAGGAAGAAGTGCTCAAGATTTCATTCTAAAGTGAAGGATCGCGTTTATTTCACGAAGTTACGATATTAAATCCTGGCGCAACTAAAATCGTTCGTACTTAAAGATGATAAATTCGCTGATACTCCGTCAAACGTATTTTACAGTACTTTGAGTTTTTCTATGAAAAAGGGATCAAATATCAAATTTAGATTTCAGAGATAAAAATTTTATATTCAACCTCATATCGTTATCAGCGCGTAAAGTCATGCTGCATTTATTAATATGGTATTCGCGTTTCTTGTCGTTGCAGAAAAGCGAAGTGATGAAAGCCAAGCCGATCTTGACGTCAACGGAACCTTCTCGAAGAGCTTTGTTACTCGAGACGTTTACCCACGATCTACCTTGATAACCAAAGGTATGAGGAAGTTTTAGCAACAAATCATAATGACATTGTTATATCGCATTTTAAAATAAAAATAATAAATCAATTTTTTTATTAAAAAGATATACTTCGTTCCTTATATCTTTATTTAATATTAGACTTAACAAAAGTCTTTAAATGAAATCACTAAATACATTATTGATATTTTTATTTAAAAAAGATTAAATAATTTGCATGCAATTCAAAACGCTTTTGCCAATATCAGTTGTATAATGCACGTAATATTCTTGACAAAAAAATAAAAAGCAAAATTATAGAACTGCTATGACATGTATCCTGTCAGTAACAGTAATAAACAGTAAATGGCAACATAATTAAATCGTTCAATAAAATAGATATTTAATATCTTCTCTTTTTCCGAGAGTAATAGAGTTTTAATTTCTGTACGAATTTCAATAATAGCGTACTGAAAATAAATTTTCCGATTATGCAAATCGACAAAACGGAATATTAAAGCCCGGTGGTGTTTTCAGATTAAACTTTCGTGTCAGGATAATGAAGCATCTAAACTCGAAATTCGAATTTCTCATTTTCTAAATCCACGGCGAGCGAATTTATAATAAAGCAATAATTGGTAGCTAATTTGTTACTCAGAAGCACGTAAATTTGTTTGTTATTACATTAGTTTCAGATTCGTTCGACGATATATTCCTCGTAGCGCAATAAAATAAGTTTGTATATTTCAGAACGCATCTCACGCTGCATATAAAGTAAAATGCTATTAAACGACTAATATATCGCAAGGAGATATTTAATATTTCGATACAATTTTGAAACTAGATATGCTTTATATTCTGCTCATACTGTTCATTTCTTTTAAATATTAACATATTTAATTCTATGCATCATTCTATGCAATTCTATGCAATGAAGATTTACGTATCACATAAAGAATGAATTGACAACTTATCTACTTATCTAAAATGCCAAACTTCCAAGAACTTCGAAGAAGTTATTCGAGAATATGGGAAACTTTTCTGAAATGTACACATAAAGTCATAGCAAACGAAACTCATACTTTGAATCAAATACGTTTCACGTTAAAAGATCACATCAAAGAACAAGACTGTTCAACATAAATTATGCAAGAGTAATTAACGCGTCGTGGAATGTAAATCCAGATAAATTATATCGCGATTAGCAATTGTTAAGATACAGCAAATACAACGCATTTTAATTTTGTGGCTAAACACTCAGCAAATCGTTTCTTCGACCACACTTCCCCAAATATAGTCGACTGAATTCGGAGCAAAATTTCACCTCCGGCGCTGTATCAATCGATCCGGAAAATATTCGCTAAGAAATCGCTTTGGCCAACCGACCGTAACTGTTCGCGCAATGTCGGAAACTGCATAAACAAGAAAGACAAGGAATTATCGAGGAGAGAAAGTCATGGACGACTAAACACAGATACAACCAGCAAAGAATAAAGGACACACAAAAAAAGGGGAAGACGCGGAGGAAATGGTAAACGAGAAGCCAAGGTTGTCTACCGAACTACAGTCGCAGCTATGGTCGATGTGGTCGTTGCAACCAGTCGACACAAGCATTGTTGGAACGTATGGGTCAACCTGTGTTGTACTTCCGGTGACGGCACATCGACATAACAGCAAACGAAACGACAGAGAGAAAGAGAGAGAAACGGAAAGATAAAGAGAAGCAAAGCGAGACAAACAGCAGTAAAAGCAAAGTGCCATAATATGAATGGAAAAGAGACAAGATTCGAAACTACAAGAGGACATTGTATCAACACCTTAAGGTCTAAAAGGCGCGACTCATCGCCTTTAACATTTCGCCGGGAGCTAAATGATCAGTTTGAGGATTCTCGTTAAGGATAACGTCTTAACCTTCGTAATTGCGTAACTGCATGCAATTTGAACTGCTGTTCCTTCACCGCGAGTTCCAACATCATGCATATAATGAAGAGGACTATGTCGTAATCCTTAATTAAAGGTTGTCCGCGAATAAAAAATTAAACATTATCGATACAAATTTACATCACTATTTTGAACAATGAATTTACTTAAAGTGAGTGCAGTTTGTAACTTTCAATTTATCGACGAAAGTAAAAAAATACATATTAATAATATTTTAAAAATATTTTTGACATCACTTTCTAACTGTCTATTTTGCCAATCAATTTTTTTTTGTAATTGCAATAATCTTATTTTCTTCTCGAATTCTTCTTCTTATATTGCTATATTGTTTGTCGATTTTACGGGAACATAAAACTTTAAACTTTACGTACGTGCACGTCATGTCTCAGGGGAAGTTCGTACCATTAATGGCAAGTGATTGATAATTTGGTCCATTGGTACCATTTGGGAATAGCAGATGCGAGATATGACTGCGTCAACAGCATGTGCTGTTGAAGATTCAGATGCGTTGCTGAATCCGCCATTTTGAATTTCTGATTTATACATATACATATTATATGTATTCGTTGCGAATGAAAGGGAATGTTACCCTTATCGCTCAGGTTGCTGTACAATTTGAAATTGTGCACTCTCAGCAATATCAAAATGTTTACACAAACTTGCGTATCATCGTTGATACAGGTTGCGTTCGATAACGTGCTAGTTCACGAATATTACAACGCTCCGAAATGAAGCATCTATCGATAAAATATTAATCTACAAAATACATTGGCCGATGAATTCATTTTCACGTAGCGAATAAGCATATTACACCACGTATTAAACATTACATTTTCTGGAAAAATTCGTTCTCCCTATGTATGAATAATTCTTTTTTTTTTTTTTGGTAGAAGAAAATTCCATTCGCAGAAATAATATGAATACTGAGTATACGCTTTTAAACGAGTCTTAGTAATGAAAACATAAAAATTTCATTAAAAGTGTAATGCTCATTACGGGGTTAAGTTAAAGAAAAAAAATGAATATGATATCATTGAAAATATAGTCGATTCTATTTATCTTCAAAACTCTGCTGCGCCGTATTACCACTGTCAAAGTTGTGATATAGATGGACAAAAATTGTAATTTGCATTTGGTAGTTGATACTTTTAACTAGGTTAATTTCTAGACAATTTCGCATTCTAAAAATTTACTTCTTTCTTTCAAGTCTGTACATTAGGCTCTTTGTCGAACTTTTTCTCCGCCATTCCTTAATGACGTCAAGAATATATAATATTATCTAAAGGAAATTTTTAATTTAAAATGTGACTTCGTTAATGAGACTGTAATTTCTAAATATCATATCATATGAACTATATTACGAGGATACGGTAAAGAATGACATAAATTTTGTAATAACTGACACATATTTAAGACTACTTTAAGAAGTACGAGCGTAAAATTTCAAATAACTTCTAAATAACATATACGTAAATATGATCAAATTTACTATAAAAGAAACTGGCAGACAACCGTTAATATACGAGAAATTCATTTCTCAATGTGTAGAACGTCAAAGCAAAAAGCATTGTGAAAGACATAAAAGATTTTCTTCACAAACGCGTGAGTAACGCTAAGAGTTATTATTCCTATCGAAGTTTATTTCACTCCCGTTACTGCAAAAATCATATTTTACAGAACAACGCTAGATTTAATAACACAGTTTAAAGGTTTTACGCGGAGAAGCGCGTCATATGCCCAACGAAAAATGCTCTCTCGCGACTCTTAAAAACTCCACGGTGTACGTAATTCGTTCGAGATACGCAACGACTTGAAACCACTTTAATACCCTCGTTAAAATCCTAGGTACTCGAGAAAAGGCCTTTATAAATTACGGCCTCGTTATGTCGTGAAATTAAAAATTGTGCGTACACTCACCTTTCAGCGAATTTTACAGGAAGTATCCGCGCTGTTCTCACAAGTCTGTTCGTCACCACCTGTTACAAAAAAGAAGAAAGAAGAACATAAGTTAACAGGCGAGATAGTGTATGAAAAAAGGATCAGTCATAAGGCAGGCTTATCCGTCGACTTCATTCACTGTGCTAGACTTTAATGTAGGATACGATATCATCGACGTCACATATAAAAATGTCACTGTAATTTATCGAATTCTAAAATTTCGCCGGGATCGCGAGAAAGAAAAGAAAAATGCTTTAAAAATATTTTACATGAAAATGTCTACGGAATTTGATATAATAGTAGTAAATATCAAATATATGCTTCTCTAATTTGTGTTCAATTGCATATATTTTTATTATTGTAGTATCAAATAAAATAAATTCAAGAAATTTGTATAATAGTGACAATGACAATAAAATTTATAACATAAATTTTGTATGCAGCAAATGCCTGAATAAAAATGAAGAACTATACGGTATAAAATTATCTTGACATGTGAATATTTGTTTTAATGTGGACAAGACATAGATTGGCATGCAGTCATGTAGTAACGCGCTTGTAATAATTTCTCTCGCATTCAGCTATAATTTAACCCCCCGCTGCGTACGTGGCGAGTTACGAAACGGATGAAAGAAGGACAAAAAAAACGAGAATTAGTACGCGGAAGAAACTTGCAATGAAGTTTTCCAGAATCCGATTACATTATATATATTCGCCAACGGCAACGATGTGTGAACGCGAATTCAACCGGCATTTGCATGCGTAATACCAGCGTCGGATACGACTTAATTACACGGAGTGCCATAAACTCGCGTTGAATCATTGTCACAATCTTCTCGATTCGCGCCGACCGGCGCCACGAGCAATGGTTTACCGGCCGTTTCTATCGCATGATTTACGCTCGAATGTACTTTGCATTCCATTTACGGGGAAAGGGTTGCGTGTGGCTTGCGCAGGGGATAATCCCCGGGTCCGCAGCCTCACGGTAAGCTCCATACATTACGCCTTATTTACACGCGTGTGACAAGTTTCTCATCCCCCTCATTCCCGCGCTTCTATGCATTAGCGTTGCATGTGCATGGAATTCGTCAGCATAGTTCGTTCTCTATTGCATTGTAATTTAATATGCATGACTATGACTGTTACTCACCGCTCGATAACGCACCTGACTGGACGTTATCGGCGTACTTTCTCACACGCGACAAAATCTCACAAAGTTTCTACTTAAATACTTCTTTACATTCTCGATAATGGCGTATCGCGTTAATTTATATACGTATGTATAACATGATTTATTATAGCTTTCCAGTTGCGCTAAATTTTAAAAGCTACCAGTATATATGAAGAGGTAATAATTTTTATAGCGTACTGCAATCACACGACATAATTTTTTTATTTTATTTTTTGTCGCGTATCATAGTTAAATTAAATAGGAGCAAAATAGCAATGGTAATTACCTTGATGGTGGACATGCATGGTTTATATGTATAACGAATTGTATTCTAATATAACTGTGAAATGCATCTAAAATTATAAAACTCGGATATGCGAGCTAATTGCTTAGTTAACAAAGTTGCACATTTTTACAGCACAAGGATTAAACCAAAGTTGTGACACACTATTAATTTCTCTAACTTTAGCACCATAATATCGCGCTACAACAACGCGGCACGTTTGTAACGTTACATGGCTAAATAATGCTCAGTAATGTTATAACGCACCGTGAAATAACGTAGCAGAGTATAACAAAGGCTTCTTTGTTTAAAAGCGTCTTAATTCTCATTACATAGCACGAAGCATCCATTCAGATTATTAGTGCCATTATTTGGAGGTTTACACATTTTCCAGCTTTCATTTATATATTAATCAATTTGTACTAAAAAAATGTTATAATTAAGAAAAATTAGTTAAAAAGATTAGAAAACTAGTCTTCTATCTTTGGCAGTTTCGTACTCAAATACAATAATGTCTTCTCGATGAACATAAGATCGTGAATTTTCTCAGCATCTATGCCAAACTTAAATTTCTTCACACTATCTTACCTTGACATTCCAGCCATTGTTATATTTCATATTCTTTTGATAAAGAATATTCTTTATCAAAAAGAAATTTAAATACTTTATTATATAGGTTAATTTAACATTTATCTTATTTAAATTTTAGTATTATTTCAAGCACAAGTATCATTTTTAAAATATACAATAAATATACATATGTATTTCGAATTACAAGTTATCAATGAGAACAATATGCAATATATAATAACAAGAAATGATTTTCATTATCAAATGCAATTCATAAAATAATACGGCAATATTATATTTAATATAATGTTTCATAATTCTTTGTTTTGTAGAAATTCAACATGGAATTTAATATTCAATGCTTCAGCATTTGTGCATCCTTTTAATCAAACTTGCAGGCTTCTCTAGCCATCTCATATTTTTCGACACGAAATTTAGTTAAGGACGGATACTTCGCACCATCATACAGATTATTCGACGACGTAACCTTGATAGTAATTAGAACTTCCTACATTGGATAATCTTCGTATAAAGGATCACGGTCTGACACCTACCACGTACTGAACTTGAAGGGTGGATCAAATTTGCACACGTACGCAGACACGTGCGAGGGTGGTTCGTTTGTGTGAATCACGTTTTCACGTACGTACGTACAACGGCAAACGGAATTTATATACCTAAATCCGCTATTCGCGGGATTAAACGGTCGAGAGCCACGTACGCACGTAGCAACCAAATTTTGACAATTAAACATCTACCGTCTACCGAGCGATCAAAAAGTCGAAGGCAATTATAATAAAAAAATACAATCTTTTATATTAAATTCCCGTTTATATGGATATAGAATTATGGGCTAGAATAGAATATCGTATTTTGTACATTTTCAGAAAAGAATATATAATATTTATTAATTATTATTTTATATTGTAATCTAATAACT
>NW_017259378.1:149892-156404 GCF_001594045.1 Atta colombica
AAATAATATTTGAATCTTCTATACTGCTTTTTTGTAAATACATTATTTCAGGTAGATTTTTTGTCCTATACTTTGTAATTTAATTAGTCTCAAATACTAATTAGAAGTAATATATTGCCAAAGATTAAATGTGTATTAAGTGAATCATTGGATAACTGAAACATTTTCTAAATCGCGAAAAAATCGTGAAAGCTTTATCCTCAAAAATAACAAATCTACGATTGCTGCAAAGTGGTGGTAAAATAACATCCGCATAGACAAACTTGGCCTTTCCTGAGATCCGAGTATTTAACAAAATCCTTGAAAGTACCTTGTTAAAAGAGCCAGAATAGGTTGAATGAATAGAGAAGAAAGAAGCTCTAAAATCTTTCGCAGAGGGAAGTTTGTAAGCCATTAAAAAGGTTATGCACTCCGCAAAACTAACAGTTTCGTAATGTCGTAGTTACATAATTTCCATGAAGATATTTGTATGGATTAAATACAATTCTTCGTATCAGCAAATGAAGATTACTGGTATTATACTATTATTATCCCACTATATGGAACAAAAGATTTCTACAATGACAGGGGATTTTAGGTTTAACTCCATATATCTATCATTTATATATGTGTGATGTATCTGTATAATATCTCATATATATTAATTATCCCGATATTAATAGCATAACTGATTCATATATCTCATAGGTAACTAATTCGCAACGATCGAAGTCACATTACGGTGGAAACGGTTGCAATGGATAAATAAATCGAGTGATAGATAACATTGATCTAACTATAAATTCTACATATACATTTGTACGTGTAATTTTCGTGCTAACCAGTTAATCACACCACAAGCATGATCACATTGCGTCAAATCACACGTCTATAATTATTGCGTCGAATATTCCGTCAACATACCACTAAATCATAACGTAAATTATTATAAAATATTTAGCATAGATTATCCGCTACATTATTCTAATTCACGAACTTATATATACATATTTGTAAGTGCGAAGTATTAAAATCAATTATCATTTCTAACTTTCTTCTACTGTAATGTTATTTTAAATAATTATATTAGTATTATGATATAAATTAGTACATTGTAAAAATAAATTTATATAAATTTATTTGACTTTACTAATATATATTAATAAAGTCAAATTCTTAAAAGCTAGAATGACAAACTTAGAAACAACATACGTATTATATATTCGACGTTTCAATAAACAATATCCTTATTTGTCAAACTGTCATCCTAGATAAAACATTCTTTGAACAACGTGATCGCCAAGTTCTCGACAACTCAAACGAACAAGAACTACCAACCAACGGCACGTTGTTGATTTGCAAACCGCATACAAAGTTTCATTTAGCACATCAACATGTTATGCGCTACACGATGCAAAACATAGTCCAACAATATATTTTATAGAGACACGTTGAGATATTGCAGAGCATATAAAATCATTAGAATAGAATTAATTATTTTTTTTTAATAGAATTGAACATCCGTGTTCTTATATTTTCAGATATTATTTTTATTATATATAATATTTTTGTTGAAACAACTGTAAATAAATAGTGCAATGACGTTTTAAATTTTGAAACTTTTTTATGTAATTTTTATAATGTAATTTATTGTTTCCCTTTCCATCTAATTGAATCTATTAATCTCCTCCAAAAATGTGTTTAAGCAATATTATATTTAAACTGTAACGATAATAGTTAATTTAATTTCAGATTTCGAATTGGATCCGTTCAGAATTATAAAAACGTAATTTAATTATAAAATTGTATAATTTAAATACTAAAAAACGCAATTTTGAAAGCATACATGTCGTTTAAAATTATTTTATTCATACTAAATGATCACATAAAATTGAACGTGCACAAAATTGGAATCAGATTTATCACATCAGATATGTTAAAGCAGCGTATTTGCGCCGCACCAAGATGGTCCACATTAGCTCGTAAGCCGCTAATGCGACAAAAGTCACAGCGTTTGCGTGCCACAAAGAGGAGATAGCTATGTGGTAGATCTCGCTCGTTGATAGCGGTGACGGTATCCGGAAATTGCAAGTGAAGACGAGCTGGGACGTGCACGTGACACTCTCTCGAGATGCCCTCGAATGCTGGAGACACAGCATAAGTGGTCATGGTGTCCCTTAGTACTTTGCGCAATTTTATCATCGCCGCTTTATCGTAACATTTCACAAGACATTGTCTTTGAAGCGTGTTCTTTTAGTTTTGGATCTGTACGTTCGAAAATAAAGATCTTTTATCGAATTTATTTATGCAAAATAGAACGCAGCTTTAAATAACATGTTCATTTGTATTTTCCTATTTGCTACTCATAACGTGCTACTTGACATAATGATAATATTAGCACAAAAATATTTTTAAAATCTAACTCGAATAACTTTAATATGTCTGGCAAATGAAAATCAAAAGACAAAGTGTCTAGCGTCTATGAAATCGTTAACTTTATACTGGATATCATTGAATATTAAGACGACTTTATTATAAAATCGTAAACTCTGTTATGCGTTCAAAATTTAAATAGTTGGAAACTTTTGCGGTTTTAACGAGCACCCTTTGCAATCTGGCATAAGGGCCCATCAACGAGGCTGACGTAATATAGCTCGCAGCTGCAGTTACGCTAAACTTCCCAGATGATATCCACCCGTTATTATCAACCACCGACGGGGCTGATGTACAATAGAACGTGTTACTTTAGAGCACCCTGGACCTAGTCGCTTCTTAATAGAGCTTAACTATTTTAATGAGGGACCGTGCTAGGGATGGTTTCGGAGGTAGAATATCCACATTTTCGGCGACCCCGTCGCCCATCCGCTTCTCCATTCCTTTACGAGAATACTCAATTTGAGGAGGCAGTTTCCGCGTGGCTGCGTGGTGTCAAATTAAGACGGCACGCAAGATGGATAATACTTGATGAGAGCTTTACGATCTTTTAGGAAGATATAGTATCACCTAGGTATAGTGATACAGTATCACTTTACTATATCTTCCTAACTAATTAGAAGGAAAGCAATAAGAAACTAACAAGGAAAATGTATGAGCATTGATAATTAACTTGACCATATGATACACATCTTTACTAATTAATTATTAAATCATTAATAAACTCTATTACTTATCTTTCAAGATAACAATACTATTTTTGAGACACATTAATATATTTCTTTAATGATATATATATCATTAATTATATATCTTTTTCAAAATATATTATAATTAATAATTAATTATTATAATCTATACAGCTACAAAAAAAAGAAAGTAATTCCATTAGTGTCACGATAAGAAATAATAATAAAAATAAGAAATAGTATATGTTATATCATGAAAACTACTAAACCTAATTTGGAATACCCACTAGAGTTGATGTTCTAACATCTTTAAAGTCATAAGCATCAGCTTAATGAAAATGACTATAGCGCATGTTACATAGCGTGTATTATTAGAGAGCGCGAGGGAAGGATGTCAGATGAAAATCGAATCATGCAATTAGGCCTGATTCATTTGCAATCCCGTAGCGTGCGTACTAATTGCACAAACGGATCCAGCGTCGATATTCGCGCTCATCTTTTGTAAGATACAAGGATTCTGCATAGCGCCTAACAAAAAGTGATCGCTAAAAAAAATTGTAGAATAAAATAACGAAACAACAAAGAATCGTATTTGTTCGGGTATTCATAACTGACTCACGTATTCTCCCGTTTTCCGATATTTCGTCATGGGAGAGACAGATCGAATTACCGTGTTAGCGCGTTTAACTCGTCAATTGTAGATTGGCGCACGTAGCATAGAAGCTATAACACATAGTAATTGTTGAATACAGAACTAGGCGTATAATTTGCGAAACACTTATCATTATTCAAAAACTTTGCAATTCTATTCTTTTTGCTTATGCAAAAAGAAATAAAACCTGAGACACAAATATTCACGATTTTAAAATGCATAATCCAAATATTTCTAGACATTGTTTTATATTGTTTTATTATATTGTTTTTATTAAATCTGTAAATACAATAATATATCAGATTCTGAATATTTTATAAAATCAGGTTTTATAAAATTAGGTTGTTATTTTATAAGGTTGTTTATAAGGTTAATAAGATTATTTTTACAATAGCCGGATTTTTTAATGATAATTAGTTCACATCAATAGCAATAAAAACCTAAAAAATAGCAATAAAAACCTAAAAATCTTTTTAATGCAATGAATCTTCCAACGTGCTTTCCAAAATTTAATTTTACACACAGTTTATGTTATGTAACTTTAGCAGTTGATCTTAAGTAGATAATAACTTTTATGCATTCGCATAAAATCAACCATAAAACCGGTTATCACCTTCCAACATAATGACGATAAAACACGTTTAAAATTAAAAAATATATATATCTTGTCATTTATTAAATGACAAAAAAATTTTCCAAAATTTGATAATTAATAAATAACCGCGAATATTTTAAATATCTTTAAAATTTTTAATTATTTTATCTTCTCTTTTTCTTACTATTTCTGTATTTATATGGATATAATAATAGCGTGATATGTTCATCCTATTAGACAGCTTTGCTTTCAATAAAATATACAATTTCAGTATATTTAATCCTATACTTATTATATAGATATTAACAATCACAATTAGATATTCACAATCAAATTGTTATAAATCTGTTAAAAAGTACTGACTGTACGACAATGTTGCAATCACATAGACATCAGAACTACTCCGTTAAAATCTATTTTGATCGTGCTCGATGACTGTTGTTTCGATTTACATGCGTAAATAAATCCGTTCCGTCAAAATTTTTCATGAAATATAGAATAATCATGTTATGAACCATTCAAAATAACCCACTTGGAAAACGTAAAATTGGATTGCAGATGCACCGTTAACAAAAACAATATTATAAATGAAATTTAGTAATGTGCAAATACAAAAAATGTATTTGAAGTTGATAGTTAAAAAGAATGATGCCTATTTAAAGTTTAAAAAACATTTAAAGTAGAGAAACAGAATGCGATTTTAAAAAGGAATCTATATAACATAAAGAAATTTTAAAAACATTAAAAGATATTTAAAAATAGATCATTATGTAAATCAACACAAAAATCTGAATCAAATTTTATTGCTTTCATGATAACTTCAAAATCTCTTTATATTAAATATTAAGATTAATATTATATATATATATATATCGTTAATAATTATATATCGTTAATAATTATTATATAATTTTTCTTAATAAAGATGATGATAAAAATATAGAATAATAATTGATTATATCTGAGAAAATGTTAGAATAGTCAAATGTACAATTTCATGTACAAATTTAAAATATAAAAATACGTAATCACTTTAAAACTCTGTTAACTAACTATAGAAACTATATCAAGCACGACAAGAACTTTAACCATTTTAACTTTTCGATAATAAATTTTTAACATCCTTTTTTTTAATTTCATTTCTCTCATTTTAACTCGACGATGGCGCGTAAAAGAGGACTTAAGCCAGATCAGCACTTATCAAGGCAGCGCTGCAGCGTAATGCATATTAAATGAATACCTCATCGAAATCAGGGCAGCACAGTACATCAAGAGTAATATGCACTGGTTCATTGTTTACAATAACAATAAAAATTTGTGATATTGAATTCGACTAAAAAACGCACCTTCTACACTACATCAATATTATCTTTTATGACGACGAGTAAAAAAATATTCGATACGGCACTTCTACTATTTGCATACGTCAGAGCATCGATATGTTCAATCGATATTCATATCGGAAATTAAAATAACATCAAATTTGGATAACAAGTTCTTATTTTTTAAAAAGTTCTTATTTTTAAAAAAATAATAAATCTAACATTTACAAAGAGGAAAAGATAAAAATTAAAAATTTACACACACACACACACACACACACACACACACACACAGAAACGCGCGCACATACATACACACACACACACACACACACACACACACACACACACACACACATATTCTATAACTCAGAAATGTTATTGTTTCATTTATCTCTCTCTCTTATATAGAACTTTATCATTTATCGTTAAATAAAAAACTATTATTATTAATGCTATTATATTATTATATTATTCGACACTATCTTTGTTCGGCATCATAATATTATCTTGTCATATAATAAAATATGACGAAATTAATGTTTAATGTGAAATTAATTTTATGTTTGTTACTAATTAACAAATTTGTTTAAAAATACATACAACTAATTATATTAAAAACGTAAATGTTTATATAATATATACGTTAGCAAAAAAACAACTAGAAATTATTCGTTTAAATATGTATTGTGTCTATATACAATTATTATAAAGCCGCCTTTATCACACAGCAGATAATATAATTTTATAATTACTATTAATGGTAATAAAACATTGTGTTTAATTTGTTTTAATTTTATGCGTATATATACATGCGTACACACACACATATATATATATAT
>NW_017259378.1:156606-157085 GCF_001594045.1 Atta colombica
ATATATATATATATATATGATATTGCACGTAATCAACGATGTTATCAATCATGCAAAATCAAGACTAATCCATAATTATTTATATCTATGCTGTAATTGAATCACAGTTTTACCAAGTTTTTTACTCGGGATAAAATTAAAAACTTGGACGGCTTTATAAAGCTAATTTCTCTTTCTTAAGAACACATAGGTAATGTGCTAAAACTTTATAATCCAATCAATCAAGCAGTTTCTGAGAAACACATAGTTATATGAATATGAATATATGTACAGAACAAGCGCATATTAATATTGCAAGCGTATTTATCTTTTTGTAGCTATATATAATTCTTCATTAATAATTACATACAGCTCTCCTTTACTCCTCTCTTCATTCTCTTCCCCCTTCCCCTCTCTCTTTCTCTCTCTCTCCTCTCTCTCTCTCTCTCTCTCTGTCTCTCTCTCTCTCTCTCTCTCTCTCTCTCTCTCTCTCTCTCTCT
>NW_017259378.1:157185-159685 GCF_001594045.1 Atta colombica
CTCTCTCTCTCTCTCTTTCTCTCTCTTTCTCTATCACTAATATATTAATAGTATAGCCGATCAAACGCGCATTCAATCTCATTATGACACGTAATTCACAAGCGAATTACCAAAGCTTGCCAAGAGAGAAAATTCATCGCGACATTCAAATCACGAAAAAAAGCGCCACACGGCAAATTGAATTACATCGTTTCATATACATGTATCTCTTGGAGGATTGTTCGATAAAAAATCGCGCATAAAAAAAAATTGTGCCAGGCAAATCCCGAGGCATCAAAATCTCACGGAGAATATGTCCAGAGACGTTCTGTATATATTTAAAATGTCACGCATATTAGGTTTTCCTCATGCCGTTACGAAATTTATCATGCAGAAGTTTAAAGCTGCTTTTCAATTTTCCCAATACGTCGCGTCTCATGTCCAAAAGATAATATTTATAATGATAATTGTAATGAAATATGGATACCAAAAGAGAACAAAATAAGCGACATACAAAAATAAGCAACATGTATCTTTATCAATAATAATTACACGGTCTTAATTTAAACAATTTGCATGTATATACCAACTTTATGAACGGATGTACAACAATACCCGTTCTTCTCTCCTGAAATAATAAAAACATTTAGTTAATAATTAATGGATATTATTACAGCTACTTACAATAATAAATATACTCATTATAGAGCTTGCATTATTCTATCTAAACATTTAATATTTCAAACTGTCCGATAGTAATGTATTTTCAAAGTTGTTAGAGGCAGCGAAGCACTTCTATAAAATAAATAAGCAGTCAATGATGAAAATAAACAAAATTAATATTATTGTCATTTTACGTCAATAATTGGCTGTCTATAAAATGAGACCATAAATGTAATTACTCGGTTAAATCGTGAAGCGCGTCGCAACGAGGCATAAAAGTGAGGAACTCACTCTCGGCACAAGCTGCAGTTTTTCCGCGCATCCTGTATGACAGGCGACGTAGCTTCGTGTCGGAATTTATGTGGAGAACATGCATCCGCCTGAATTCATCGTATAAGGGCTTACTCGTGCGATATGTCACACCAATACTAACCATCACGCGGATATGTGAGCGTACATAGGTGAAATCGTAGATGTGAGCGTATCGGTTTTGCATTTTTCAAGCCGATAATTTATCAATCTTGTCCACCCCGATTCCACCCCAAATCCTATTCTCTAGCTGGCACGGCGGTGGAACGGCAAGGGTGAAGAGGAAAGGCCGGTCTACGATCGGTCGTTTCTGGCAGGGAAATAATGAGCCTCTTTAAAGACCGGAAGTTTTCATTCGCGCGAGCCTGGAAAATCGATTTTCGCACTTTGTCGAACGCGCTATTCGCATCGTCATGCGTCAGAAAATAGCCCGATTTTATCCTTGAAAGTATATTGTTGTCAAAATATCATGAGTATAGCGATAATAAGCGACACAATCGTACGAAAATTTTGTGAAGTTCGTATCATTATTTGCCTAAATTTTAAATTAATATTTCTTGTAAAATCTTAATTGTAAAATCTATTTGAAGAGCTAATTAAATCAGACGATTGAGATCTCTGTTTCTCATTGTTACAAGCGTATCTAGATTGATATTGATAAATTTAATATCTTGCTTTTAATTGTATTATATAATTTACTATCATATTTTATCGTGCAATTATTGGTTACAAATATACAGTTCACATTCTATCATAAGATATAACTTTCAATGAAATGTTCGCTGCTTACGCGAAAAAGAAAATATACTTTTATATTAACTTTAGTTTTTTTAGTTCATTCAACACGAGAGATAGGAATGGAAAAGTTTAATCAATACAAAATAACTATATATCTCTGTTTATTGAGAAAAAATATCGCAATCCATTCAAAAACAATGTTTCAGAGAGGCAAGAAATTTATTATTTGCTCTGATTCGACTGAATTTCCAACATTAAATTATAAAATAAGAGTCATATTATTTATTAGTGATTATAAACAAAATTGTACTTTTTGAAACTAATATAAATAAACAATATAAATAAGAAAACAAATGCATGAAAAGAATGGTGTAAAAATAATTATGACATTAAAAATGAAATATAGATTTACAAAAACTTATACCTATCTTATTTAGCATAATTTATTATTTGTTTTTAGATAAGAAGATGAATCATCATTTATCATTCATTTTATAGCCTCTCTATTATCAAAAGCTGAGCAAGCTTCTACGAATCATTATTTAACTTCACTTTTACCTTATTCAGCGAAAAAAAAAACGAAGATGAGACAAATGTCTTTTCCAACTGAAATAAGAAAGGGAACGAACATTGACTTTGTAAAGATCTAATCCACAAAAATTTTGCATGTTCAAAATATATTTGCAATAAATTAATATTAATAAATATATATTAATAAATCTTATTTAGTAATATTATATAATAATTCACCTTTTGGTAGGCTAATAAATAATAAGTAAGTTTCAATTCCTTTATTAAATCATTACAATGT
>NW_017259378.1:159785-164098 GCF_001594045.1 Atta colombica
GAACCCGTAACTTCTGCCGCATACACGTAATGGGAAAAACTAACTTGAATATAAGTTATGGGATTTGAGAGAACAATATTGGAAAGGTAGGAAGTTATATGCCTTTCTATTTTTTAATTCAAAGTCACGATTCTCTTCCCGCTATTTCAGAGACACGAATTCATAACTTTTTTCACATCTAACTTTTACATAAATTATGCAAAAAATTTCGAAAAGAACAAATATTTTCTATTTACAACGCAAATGTCAAATATAAATATATCTTTATGTCATTTATTTTTTTACCTTGCTTTTCATAAATCAATCTGTTTATATAATCGAAATCATTTTCATCTTCTAATCATATGAAATATAATGCAAAGTATCGACAGTCCCAACACCAGGCGCGTTATATTCTGAATTCAATAAGGAAAATTCACCTCGCTTGTGGAATCGAAAATTATATACGTCCTCATACACGTCTTGAGAGTTTCCTAGAAATTCTCAATTGCTTTCACGAAACTTTAAAGAGGTATGCAAGTTTGAACCGTTTTTCATAGTTAGGAGATCGCGGCTGTATATGTCAGACTTTCAAGTAGCAAAGAAGTGGTTACAGTCGGACGTATACAAAATGATGGTAGTAGTGCAAGCATGTACAGTCAGCCAGCCAGCATTGCGCATTCCTCTATATGACTGACTGTTCGATAAGTTTTAATCTTATAATATTTTTATCGCAAAAATTATCTAAAAATCTTTACCTTTAAAAATTATTTTAATAAATTCGATTATGCGGAAAATATAATAAATGATATAATATCTCTAAAAGAAGTATCTGTAAAAAGTTCGCACTAAACGATAGAAATGTTATCATAACGAAGGCAATTCGTATTCGCAAACTAATGAAATTGAAATAACGAAATGCGATGTACGTCAAATGAAACCAATTTTATCCTTTATAATAACGGCTTGAGCTCCTACATATCAATGTACGCGAACGGATTCAATAGAAGAAACTTCTATTATTAGATTATTACGGAATATTTCGTCTGAAAATTAAACTTTCAATGGACACCGACCAGCGAATGTATGTGAATTTCTCTCTAACGCTAGTGAAATGAGGAAATTTTACTAATAATGACATAATTGTTATACTGCGTTGCTAATGAATCGCTCAGCACAAAATCACCATGTCCACTGAAGCAGAGAATTCATTCAGAACTTTTTCAACTTCGAACTTAATTCAAAGCGAGAGGCGCGATAAGAAATTTATTCAGAAGCTGATGAGGTATTTCGTGCGGATTTTTCTTCCAACGCATTCGTTGAACAGAGAAAAATGTCCATCGGAGGAACGAACTCCGATAATTCATCCAGATGAAGAAAGCAATTAGCAAAACGCAATTAGCGCATCGTCTGTGTTCATTTAATTTACCATTCCTTTATGCTATATATTCTCTTCAACGTTGCAACAAACATTTGCAACATTTATTAATTTTATACCGCATATAAACTGATGATTGTTCAGAATAAACAAATAAACGATTAAATATTTATTGTTTTCAATCTTGATATTCGAATGATTAAGTAGTACTCTTGTAAAATTTTCCAATATGATTGGATTACACATTTAAATCCATAAAGAAAAATCAAAAGCAAAAATCAATCGTATTGAAGAATTTTACAACAGTTGCAAAACTGCACTTTCCCCACAGCCAAAAAATTTAACAAAAATATGAATCATAATATCTAAGATGTAAACAGTAAATATCAAGAATAAAATCAGATTTGCATAAAATCCCTTCGTAAGGATAAAAACAGAAATCTGACATTATTGAAAAGAGAAATTTATGATTCAAGGATGAAACAAAACGATGGTGGGACTATAGCGCGATTCAAAGAATGAAGCTGGGAAACTTGTACAATAATAGCGAAGGAAGACAAACTACAACACACTACAGAAAGTTGCGAGAGTTCTAAAACTTCGTAGAAATAGATGCATGACCAATGTCTAGCAATGTTACGGAAACGAGACCGTTGTATTGCACCAAGGACCAGACAAGTTGTACGAGACAGAAGTTATTACACCCAGGAGGAGTAGGGCACATTAGGATCAAAATCACAAATCCTTGCGTACGTGACTCGCCTGCAAAACTTCTGATCATTCCGGCGCCAGAACTTGCGGCCGATAAAAATATATCATTTGCCATTGTACTTCATCGACATTTCGACAAAAAAGAAATAGAAACGTACGTGCGTGGTGATGAGGAACGCTTCTAACGTGACTGGCTGCGAAACAATCACCATTTCGCAATTCCGTAATTGTCACATATTTCTATTCATATACGCGCTTTTACATTCCTACATTTCCTATTATTTCAAACAAAATTGAATTATTTCTACTGTCACTAATAACCTCGATCCTCGCACCTTCATCAGACACTCCTTTTATACGATGCAAATCGCTTTTTTGTTCGCGAGTTAGAGAGGGCAAAGAGGAAATTGCTCGTGACCTCCTGAAAGGATCTTCGTTGGTGTAGGATGAAGGTACACAATGAAGCCTGGCCCTTTGTTGCAACGATGATAATAATATTTGTCCAAGCATAATTCGGGAAATATTCAGGACTTCATTTAAGACAGTATCGCCGCGTCGCAGAATATTCTTTGAAGGATTCACGAGCCTTGGAAAATTTATTCCATCTGCTTCTTCTTCTTCTTCTCTTCTTATAAAACTGCGCGACGGCATTTATACGTTACAAAACTGTAACTGCAACTTTATCGTATTGAAAAGTTTTGCAATATTACGAGAAAAATATACCTCTCTTAAATCAAATAAAGTCATTATGCACACAGTCAATTTGTATTTTAATATCTCAATTTATATTAAGAATACAAGAAATGTATTTTACCATCGATATAGTTTAATTTATCAACAATAAAATAAAATGTCGATATAGTTTAATTTATCAACAATAAAATAAAATGTAATCGTTTCTTATATAATTAATATTAATATTTAATCGATCAATTAAAAAATTTTTCAATTCTAAATGTAAAATATTTTCTGCTACAAAATGAAATAAAAAATATTTTGACATGTATATTTTATATATTTTATTTATTTTAAACATAAAATACGTATTAAATTTAATTTATATTTATCTTATAAAATATTCTTTATAAGTCATAGTATCAATAAAGTATATTTATATGAAGATAAAAAAGAAATCAAGAGTGATCTTCACATAAAATGTAATAAACTAACAAATTGCTGATCATTATTCTTTGAGCCGCTATTCTAACCCGGCACAGCACTATCATTTTTCTGTTCTGTCAAGTTTTCTTGCTGTCCCCTAAACGATATTCTCCAGACGTTCATGTCGATGTAAACATTTGTCACCGGACGCGTCACGTCCGACAAATTATTACTGTCAAACTGCACTTTAATCAGTCCTCGTATTCACTCCTAGTATTATACTATTCTAGAATGCTTTTCTCATTAACAGTATAGAATAAAAGAGCAAAATAATACTGAAATAAAGAGAAGGCTAATACAGTTAAGAATTCAATTGATTCGAGTTCTATATACTCTCATAGTATTGATGTTAATTCAATTTCTGTTAAAGTACGAGTTTTGAACAACTCGAAGAATTTTCCAATATTAGAACGAGCAAGCATAAAGCGTAAACAGCATTAACAGAGAGTAAAAATGAAATAATCTCTAATTAATTGAAAGATATCTTACTATAATTCATTGCAGTTGTAAACAACGGGATTTAATGTAAAGGAAAACGTACAGAAATATTTTGATATTTAATTATAAAATATAATCTAATCATAAACTCTGCGAAAGAACTTATTTAATGGAATAGAAAGCGAAATCGATGAAACGCAAAGCAAAAGAAAAAATAACGCGCGATGAGAGAAACTGGCGCGGTCGTGCATCAATGAGAAAATTGAATACCCCATCGAAGCACACAACAGACACAAATTTATGGGGCGTCCTTTTAGGAACGACAACCAGACACCAACACGCGCAATCGTTAATCGATCGCTATGATTGTACAGAGAAAAAAGAGCTATCAAGGACCATTATCCACGTTTTCTATTACCAAAGCCGGTTTCTCTTTTATCTATCATCATTTTACCTTTTCTCTCTTTATATGTGATGAGAATAAAATTTTGACACCACTCATTTCAAATTAATTGCAATTAGCTATAATCATTATTATTAGTATATATTTTTCTAAATATGTAAAAATAAAATTTTATGTGTATATATGTATATATTACTTTTTATTTTAATTATATACATTATATTTATATTATATATATGTTCA
>NW_017259378.1:164198-172831 GCF_001594045.1 Atta colombica
TGTAATGTAATTGTGATTATCAAAAATATATTAAAAAATGACGATAATCTTTAGAAAGCTCAGCACGCTTGTAACACGCACAAGTTCGAAAAGTAAGAAAGAGAATCCCTAGCATAAGACTTTCCAAGTTTTGTCGGCAAAAATTAAGGATGAGAAGCTACTAGTATAGGTACCATCTGGTCTTGACGTCTCGTCAATGTACAGTAAGTGAGAAGAGGGTAGATAAGGAAAGGGGATGGGTAGGAGTTTAACATTAGATCTTCTCCGGTTCTACTAATAATGGTGATGCTAGTAGGAAGAGATAGAGAGAGAAAGAGAGAGAGAGAGAGAGAGAGAGAGAGAGAGAGAGCGAGAGCGAGAGAGTAAGATCAACTAGCTCCTAAGTCAGAGTATGCAGAGATTCTAGGAACGTACCAACGAGAATTTCCTAGCTTTCCTTACAACTAAGGTTGTCGTGTGATTTATATGAAAACGATTTTGCGTCTGGCGGCACAGGTAATCGCATAATGATTGCCGCTTGTAATTGATTAGCGATTACCCATGTCACTTAATCCCTCCATCTTCCCACGAAAGTGATGGCTCGATTGTTGGCAACATTATCGATATCTCTTGGGCAATGCATCAATCAAAATCGAGATGAGAGTACGGATAGATCAAAATAATGTTTCATTGATAAATCATTTCCTTGTTTTGAAAACAATGATTTATCATAATGCACTAGTTTTAACATTATTTATAATTCTACTGTTGTCATAAATTTTTGCATTCTTATATTTTAAATAATCTTATATTTCACATATTATTATTAAGTAAATAACGTGTAAAATATATAATAATTATATTGTATAATAATTGCAGTATTTGTAGATAATATTTATAAATAATTTTTTTTATAATATATATATTTGTAATGTGTAATAGTTTCATAATAAATAACTTAAAAATCCATTAACGTCATCCATACCTAAACTTTTAATTTTAGATTGTTCTAGCATTCAGAAAATTTGGAGCAGTACGTACTTTAAGACATTGTAATTTATCATTTATAACTTTCGTGTAATAAAAAAAAGATTAGTACAAAATATTTCAAAATTTGGAGTTATTTCTAAAATATAAGACATATAGAGGCATTCACTACGATCCGCAAACGACTTTAAAAACTGTTCCGTAAATACATTATACCGGCTTGTTCCTTTTGGAACATTTCCCGCGGGCATTTAGATGAAATACATTACACTTTCCATGATCGATGTGCATATATATGCCCGTAGTTATGCCGACGAGCGGCGTTTCCTGGAAGCAATCTTCGTAGCTTGATTTTATAGCGCGAGAAGTGCTCCAATACAGTTTCATGCATCCGCGATACGTTCGACACTTTGAATCGGTAGATGAACGCTGGCGCGATCGCACAGCAACATGTTACTGCGGAACAATGAAAACGATTTACGACGCTATCGCCGCAAGGTGCTACAACGCGATAGAAGTATTGTTACGGCAAGTAAAAGAGTACGACTTGGCTTAGACATGTGCAATTTTGGATCAAAGTAACGAAAGTAAGCCTCGAAAGTCCTGCTCTTTATATGTACGTGTTAAAGGACATATAATAACTGATACAATGTTTTTGAAAGAAAAACCAATTGTTGAACATTTTAGAACGATGGTGTCTTGTCTTATGTCTATCTTTTCCAGTGCATTATCCTATTTTAAATATCTCTTCTCTGCAAACTCATATTACTTAAAATATTTCCATTGTTTTCTTGATATCTTGATAAGCTCATAATTTTAATCACGAATATCGATAAATGTAAAAAAAATTGAATAAAAAAATTGCAAGCGAAATATTCTATTAATATTAAGAATCATATTTTGTCAAAAGTTTTAATTATTGATCCATGATATGATAAAAGAAAAGCACACTCTTTGCATAAAAATAAAAAATAACGAGCGAGGTAGCGCATTTTGTGCGGCGCTATCCTCTTAGAAGAAGTTCCCGGCATTATCCCACTCATAATTTCGTAGGCAGCTTACAAGCTTAACTCAACCCCTATCTCACCTCTGTCCACCCTCCAGCCGCCACCACCAATGGTTCCTCCAGCATTTCCGAGCTTGCAAGCTCGCAAGCTGCCCCCTCATAAACTTAACATAAGGGTTAAGTCTTAGTAGTGCCCTCAGCTTTGCTCCTTTCCTTCCTTTTGTAGCCCATCTACCCCATGCTCCCTAACCTACATCAAAGGGTAAACTTTCAGCTTGTTATCTGAAACTGCTCAGAAGCCCATGTGTAATTACCTCTTTGAATATTTTCTTTTTAAAGACTGCCTGATTACGCGCTATTCTGAATCGTTTCGCGCTTCGCTTGTCAGGCGAAATTATCTCTTTTCAGTAAAAAAAAAATCCTAAAACTGATTAAATCAGCACAATATTGTAATTAAGTTTCATTTATCTAGTTTACTTTACTACTTAAGCAATCGTACATGGTCAAGAAATGCAAATTTTTTAAAGAGTCGTAGATAAATGAAAAAAATATCTTCCATTCGTTCATCCAATTATAAGCTGTATCAAAATTGAGAGAATCAGAGTACTACGAGATCATTGGGATAGTGTCACGAACGGAAACAGAAAGTCGTAGTAATTATGTGCATTTAATTATCGTTAAAAGTAACGGCTACCATAAATCCGTCTTGCAGTCTAGAGACAAAGAAGCGACCGGAAGGGCGCAAAGCTCGCACGTTTCTAAACCGAAAGTCGCGACATACAAGCCACTCAACGAAATTGCCATGTGGCCGAGTTCCTCAACAAGGCGCGAAGAAACATGAGAATCCTCAAAAGGACTGCGTCATACTACGAGAAGACTTTGATGCACGAGCGTGGATCACCAAAAGAACAAGGGAAAAGGTCAAAAACGAAACATTATTTCTCTGCTGTCACAACAAAGTAGGATTTGCCGTTTATGTGTGTGTGTGTGTGTGTGTGTGTGTGTGTGTGTGTGTGTGTGTGTGTGCGCGCGCGCGCGCGCGCGCGCGTGTGTACATATATATGTATTATTACGTGCTATACAACTGCGCAAAATTACGTTCCTGCTATACAAGACTTCAAATCCATTTATGTCCCTTGGCACAGTTGGGGAATGACATTTCGAACTAAATATTTTTCTAACTCAATAATAATGTTTTTATGAAACATGTGTTTGTGCACCATTTTACATTCTAAAGATATTTTAGGTTATTTATTTTAATATAGATAAAAACCGACACATCCGTTAACAAGCACGCGTACAAAAAGGTTACATCCATCAAAGTAACAAACTCGACATGCAGCCTGAAAAAGGCTTTTAAATCGTATAAGAAAATAGCGTTAAAAACTTTGTATTGCACGAGAGTGGTGGATGGATGGTTACGTTACTGACTGTCAAGCGGTTTGTGCGAGGGGATTTCATCGCCGCAATATTCCCTGGTGATCGTTAATTCGACAAATTATTCATCGCGGCGGAAATGAAACGCCGAGCCGAATCGACACAACTTCGCTAATAAGTTAACTAGCAATCGCTCAACTGCCTCTTGCGCCAGTGAAGTTCTAATTGAATCGCTTGCACCCGTCATCGTCGCAAGAAGCCCTGATACCGCACGATAATCCTTCGCCTCCGGCGTGATCGGCAACGATTTTGAGTGAATTTTCCGACTGAAGATGCGCGTCATATCCGCGCAGCAGCCTGTTGTTTTCCCAGAGTGAAACGCAACATATCTCTGCTCGCCCCGCGGGCTCACCACCGTACGCGCATTCACGTTGATATAATGCACGCCGTGTGCGCTCCGATGTAGAAAGCCAGCGGAAGAGAGGACGGCAGGGAGAGAACGGGCAGGAAGAGGGAGGATGCGGGGGGTGGAAAGAGGGGCCATAGGTGAATCCCGCAAAATTGCAATTCCAGACGAAATGGAGTTCTGGTATTTTATCCGGCGTATGCACCTTGCGAATTCGAACGGGAAGCGCACGCATGGTATGCGAGCTTGTCCGTCCATCACCAGTAGAAGACTCGCGCATGTATATATATATATATATATATATATATATATATATATATATATATATATATATATACATATATATCCGGAAAAATTGTAAATAATGGCACTCAGGTGTGGTGCTATAACGCGTCGCTGTCTAAAGCGTATAAACGTCTCGTTTCAATGCCGCAGGAAAAGTCCCGCTTAAATTGACTGTTAATATTTTATTCATCCTGTCTTTCCCCGCGTGCGAAGCACAAACTCAAAATACTCGACGTATGCTTTATATACTTAAATATTGGAGATTTCGATTACGGTGAACGTGCATGCGTTTAGTGAAATAGTATTTTTATTTGTCCACTATAAACTGACTTCTTTTTTCTCTCTTGCAAGCATGTTAGAAAGAAAATGCATTTATTATTAATTATAATATCAATCTTAAAAGGCTTGATATAACGTACTATGAATACCATACATGCATGCATCTCTATTGATTTAAAGCTTAATAACCAATTTAAATATTTATATTGCTAGTTTATATATACGTTCAATTGTGCCTGATATTCTTATTTACATTAAACTTTTTTTATTGACATACGCATATACATGCATAAATATGAGACTTATAAACGTGGCCTACAAGTTAATCACATATAGGTAGATCATATGCCTTCAAACACGCCCTCCTCGTTTGGACCCTCGAGGCTTTGCCATAGCTGAGATCGTAATTGCTCGAGGAGGGATTCGCTACACCCTCGTGGTAAGGGGCTCTATCTCGTGCAATGGGCTAAACGTAACCATGATTTACGACTTTGTGGTCGATAAGGACCGCTATGAATGCGAGAACATTGGCGGTATAATGTTTTCCAGGCTGATGGTACTCCAGTACGGAAAACCATTTATCGCCCTTGTATCTACAGGATTCTGTACATGCAAAAACATTTAAGAGCTGATTCACAGGCGACAAAAGGGTTTCTTGGGAAGTCATTCAATAATTAAACATTAACATTACAAAATATAATTAAAATGTTATTACCGAGTTTAAAATAAGTACAAATAAGTCTAAGATAATAAATTGTTAACGTGTATTTAAATCTGAACTACACATATGAATTTATTTTACGTTCACTTATCGAGAATTGTTGTAATACTTAATTTTCGAATAATTCAAAATTTAGAAAACCTGAAGAAAACATTAATTATAAAATTTTTCGCGAGAGAAAATCTTTCATTGGCATAAAACATTACAAAAACACTCAATACATATTTATCACATGCATACACGTATTTCAATACTGTATTTTTAACGCATCTAAGTGAATCAGTGTAATACGTTGAGTTCTCGTTATGCACTTTATTTCATGGCGGAAAAAGTCGCAAACGTTTTCTTCCCGTAAGTAGCAATTTGCATAAACGGACCGAAGTATATTCTCCATTCGTTCCCGCGAACTGAGATTTGTCAGATCCGACAGCTCGCGCCGACTTTTCAGCAACGCGATAATGCTACATTATTGACGCGGCCGGAATTCGGGAGTAATTCTAGGACGTATGCGCTTCATCTCGCTACACATATCTGCGAGAATTCATCTCAATGTACTTCTGAAAATGGGGATTTGACGCATTTTAGATGTATGGAGTGTGATGGATGGTCGTTTATGGGTATTTTCCTCTAAAAGACGATTAAGAGGTGCTTAGAGGCTCGTGTAAGTGAGAATTGTAGCTACAGTCAAAGTACCTAGGAGTCGGAATTATAACAGATATATATTCCATCTTACTGAAAAGAACAGACAAAAATGTTAATATAAGAAACAAAGAAAATCTCCATTATATTTTTTTGTATCCTAACATTCCAGTTTCTAACAATAAATTTATTTGTCTCACTTGCTTTCTTATAGTTTCATGCAGGGAAAGAATGATTTTGCTAAAATATCTAAAAATTTATATAAACACAGAGATGAACAATTTTGTTGAGCCATCAAAATAATATGTAGGAAACTCAAGCATGAGTGATGCTGCAAAAAGTTTTAATATTCTCGCAACCAGTTTAAGCGTTCTATATAATTCTGACAGTTTAACAAAATTATTTTTAGATCTAGTTAAATTTATAGATATTCCAACAAAATCGTCCTTTCCATGCATAATTTCTGTTTGCAAAATGATTAATTAAAGTAGCTTTAAATTTCTGTACGATCATATATAGCAACAGTCTCCAGAAGAAATTATAGGAAATTAATTTCACACAGTTTTCTGTGAAACAGATACCTCACGGAAATTGATGGAAGCAGAACGAAAGTTAATAAGGCGCGAACGATTCGGTCGAGAGAAGACAGAGCACTGTGGTTTATTTGGGTCGTTGACGAATGCCATATACGTGACTTTCTATTATCCCTCGTATATTCTCTGTCACCCCTTACATCTACCAATCCCGACACTTTAACTGCCTAAACTACAGCTGAAACTACAGCGAATTCTACATCTTAACATGGCAGATGCATCCGTCTTTCAACCGATTAAATAACTATAATAACTCGAATTCTCTATAGTGATTTAGAGAACAGTTGTTCTTGCGTAAATTTCATACAAGAATAATTATTATTATTTTTCAGTATTTTGATTCTTTTAAGATAATTATTGTGCAATCCCATAATATACATCGCTATATGATTAAATATATTAAATTAACGTATATATAATAATTATGTTTCCTCAATTTTCAGAAATATTAAAGAAGCAAGAACAAAGTATAAAGAACGGTCTGTGACAATCGCTTTCTTGAATAAAGGAAATAATATCGGAACGAGTTATCTCGGAAGTGGCTTGGAGAGCGTTTAAAGGATTGGGTCTCAGAGCAATAATTGAATCTCTCCACTCGTTCTCGTATCTGGCAAGGTATCATGAGATCGGGAGAACGATGAGATAAGAATCGCTATGTCAGTAGGAAAAGAAAATGAGGGGTGCGCACTAACATATCTACCAACCGGCACCGCCCTTCGCTCAAATACGACCGCGCGACCGGTTAAGAATATTTTACCATGGAATATTCGCGTGCAAAGATCAGTAGGGTTCCTACAGGAATTCTCCTGACACAGCAGATTTCGCGAAAGTCCGCCCGTGTCGCCCGTTCACTGCGTGAGCATTTTTCTTTCTTATCTTTTGGGTTCTCATTGCCGTCGCATTTCCACTACGACAGACACGTGCCAAGTGAAATAAAGAAATAAAAATTCGGGACAGTTTGCGAAAAATTAATCTTAAACATCCAGACAGAAATCCAAAAGATAATAGAAATTGATGAGAAAGAAGATAACACTAATAAACACTAATAAAGCACTAGCAATTATTTTTTTATAAGTAACAAAGTAGGATAATATAGGAAAAAAAATCATAAAAATCGTAAAGAATTAAAGATTAATAAGAAAGAATTAAATAATTAATAAGAATTTATAAATAATATGACATTATATGAAGATACTTCAATTTTGTTGCTCATGTCAGGAAACACGGTAGTATCTCGACGCTAAGGTTACGCGCGTATATATATATATAATAACAACTTGAATATTTCAAGCACCAAAATGCAAAAACAGGTCAAACAGAGTAATCCTAAGAGTGCATTTATTAGCAGCCAATTATTTTCATACAGTTCATTGGAAAATCTGGTGTAATTTTAAATATTCTTTTAATTAAGTATTCTTTTAATAGATAAATCATGTGCCTCATGTATTCATATTTAAATAATCATAACAAAAAACTATTTTAACCTACTTTATTTATTTAAAATTTTCAAAATATAAATTACGAAAGTTGTATAAAATATTTGTATAAAATACAAATTAAAACTTTTTCTTCACGCATACTTTTCACATATATAGTACGTGCACACATATGTTACTACACAAAATGTCTAGAAATATGAAAGGTTGATAAAATTTGAACAAGAAACAAGCTTCAATGTTCCACCAAGCATGTTTACCAAGCAAAGACTACTACCGGTTTCAAAAGTCTCGGCTCCGATCTATACTCGGCCATCGATCTTGCTCTAATAGATGAGCAAGGACGGAAAGTCGATTTGTTCGGTCGAGTAGCGATGTGTTTTATTTGTCGCGGTGAGACGTCGTCGAGCCGGAGAAATGTAGAGTTATTACATCCCGACGGAGGAAGAGGGCCGTTTTCAAGCCAAGCGACGAAGACCGGACGAAAAATGGAGTGAACGGAAGTAGTGACTGACGAATGCGATTCGCCACGAAAAGCGGCACTCGTTTTCGGAGAAGTTATATTGCTAACTACAACTTCTCTCCAAAGAGGCTATCATCTCGAGCTATCCTTCATACACTGCATAGGAATCGATATTTACTTATGTCATCGCACAAACGAAAATACAAAGACAGTGGATCCGAGCAATGTCGTTCTGCTCGTTCAATAATATCAGTAAAACTATGTCTGCAATACAGCATACTTCAAAAATTCAATGCTGCGTCATGAAGTAAAGTCGTGATGGAAAGATATCAATAAAGTATTGCATAATGCACAAGAAAAATGCTACACCCTTGAAAAATGTAATTTATCGAACTTTTGGCATCATACCATCAACATGTGTATATATATATATATATATATATATATATATATGTGTGTGTG
>NW_017259378.1:173018-216765 GCF_001594045.1 Atta colombica
TATATATATATATATAAATGAAGCGCCAAAACACGAATCGATTGAATTTATTTTACTTTTCATGATGCACTATTTTATCCTTTTTTTTTTGTAATTCTATTTCACGAAATATTGCGATTTAAGGTAAAGATAGCTCCGTCCCTGAAGCTTCACATTTATCATCTCTTTCGTTTGCTATTTTTCTGTCGTCCGTAGTGTGTGAAATATAGGTGCTATTATTTGTTGAATTATTTGTTCTGTATGTCCGTAGGTATTTATTTTTAATATTTCTATATTTCTCTTCTCCTTTCTTTGCTCTCTGACATTTTATTATATATTTTAATTATTTAAATTTTATATAATATTTGATTTTACCATTTACCTATAAAACATAAAAATATTACAATTTTTCTATAAAATAAAGAAATTACATGTTATTATACATTGATTATCATTCCATGATTATCATTCTATCTTAAATTTCTATTAGTGATGTATATCTATTGTATTTCATTTGTGTGTGCTGTGTGTATAATGATAGTAGATTGAGCTATACAATTATAAGATCATTCAACGAATATTCTTTTTTTTTTTACCATTTTTTACAAGCTTGGCATAAAATTTTGCACAGACATATTTCAGCACTTTGCGAGACTCTTAAATTTATGAACGGTTAACGTACAAAAAAGTCGAGATAGTTAACTTCTCTACAAAACTTCAGATTTAAACATTAATTTTTAATAAAACTGTCAGAAAGTATCCGTGTTAAAGAAATAAAGCTTTTCAAGTTTCTTGTTGAATTATTTAAATGTTATTAATATTTAATCCTGAACATCGGGCAAATTTCCAAATGGCTCTAAAGGCGAACTTAAATCATCGAACCAATGAAATAAAAGCAGCCGTCTATGATGTTTTCAATGTACACAAGATAGGTAAATCCAATAGCGAGTAATATTTAGAGTTGATTTTGCATGAATACGAACCAATGTTTTTCTATCGATTCAACCGTTTAAATCTTTATGGAGACACTCTGACCAATGGTTCATAAAAATTCATTTGCTCACTATACACGTGATCGCAGAATAAATCAGGAAGAAACATCGTATACCAAACCCATCGCGAAATCCGCAGGGTATTATCAAATCAGAGAGTTCTTCCTCAAGAGGTCTTCCCTTTTTCACTCAGCAGACTTAAGAGAATTTAGGAGGCGGGTGCCTTTCCCCTGTGCAAGCGTGGGACTATATATTACGATGTGCCGTAATCGAACGCGTTGTTTTCCTCTTCTTTCTCTTAAATGCTTCCCCATACGTATTCGCACGTCGTTTCAAGCAAATCGAGATATCTCAAAAATTATATGTTTATATAACAAAACGAACAAAACTAAGCAAAAAGTATATATTTAAAATCTATGCAAAACGGGAATTTGCAATGTATTTGCAATTTTACGAAACAAAAATTTCAAATATAAATCGACATGTCTTTTCACTAGAAATTTAAAAGACTAGAAAACAATTTAGCTTCTCTTTAGTATTTGCGATAAAGTTCTGTTATAACAAAGTTACATGCATGGAAAAGGTAAAAAAACAATTTCAACTTTTCCAAGGGCAACGGTGCACGCAAACCCCGATTTGTACTCTGTATGTACGGGGAACGTAGGGTCTCTTCAACCAGATCCATTTTCCCACTATACTATCCTCAACGAGCACGCATTGTACTCCCTCGTATTCGGTGTTCGTACCCTTTTAGTGAATACGCCATTTCATTCAGGTGTATGTGTGTCGATCCATGATCACCTACGCGTTCGCATGTGGTCGTTTACGAGGATGAGAGAGAAAGGGACGCAGGCGACAGTGCTAACCAGTGTTCAGGGCGGAACGTGGCCATTGGCGGTTGGTGCAGCGAGGAGATGTGAGGATGGTTTGGGTCGAAAGGACGTGCCTGCTCTTCCACCTTTTTCTATCTCCGACTTTATTTTTCTCCGTTTCACCGCGACACTGTCTTTGTCCTCCAGCGAGCTTCCTCCCAGCGGACTAAAGGGGAAATGCGGAAATGTGCCGAGACTTTAACTTCATTATTCTGGAACGCTTTAATTTCGGTCGACTGTCTCATACCAGAAGGGGAAAAGGAAACAAGAGATATCGAGAATAAACGATTGAAATAAGGGCGATATAAAGCAATAATTGTAAAAGAATACATGTAAATGTTATATAATGTTATCAAAATTCTGCAACAATAAATTTAAACAATAGAAATTCTTACCAAAAAGAAACAATTTTACGTCAAAGACATTTAATGATATCATAAATATAAAACGAAACTTGTATAGAAAACAGAAATGGATGAACATTTCCGTTTACAAAAGCAAACATATCCTCTACGTGATGACATTTTATAAAATATGCAATGCTTGTCCAGTGAATTCGACGGAGCTTCTCGTCGTTCCGTGAAACTGTCAAATCGTTCAAACATTTATGCGAGGAAAATTTTTCAACATGCATAAATGCAATGAAATGTATCTGCTATCGCGTTAAATATGCATTCAAAAACAATATGAAGAAAAATGATATTAATATGAAGTTTCAATAATCATAATAACAATGCCAATGAGTAAGCAATCCGTAAAAAATATTTTCTGTAGCTTTCGCTGTAAACAAGCAATATAAAACTCATAACAGCTACGAGACTTAATAGACCGGCTATAGTTTTCCAGGATAACACGAGTTATCTATGCTCGGCTAAGAGGCAATATAATAGTGAAGCATGCATTCTTTATTGACACTCATTTCGATTATCTTGTTTGCACGTAGAGATTGAGAAAATATTGAGCCGTAGATTGCGCACTCTATCACTTTAATGGTAGTCGTATAGCTTGCACAATCACGCCACTATATATAGCAACATTAATATGTACTTCGTATATATTAATATCTAAAAGTGTTCGCTCGAGTAATACAAATGTCGCTTCGTCTAACTAAATTGTGGGACGATTTCGTGCAACGTATAATTCTCTTGAATGCAACGAAATTATTTGCCATCGCAAACTTCCAGAATTTACCCGATATCTGTATATCGCATATGTGATATAATAATACAAAATTATACGTGGAAATATGTTCACTTGATGCTCGTTTGGTATGAATTTGAAATAGAATAATTATGTTATGCGCGACGCGTACAGTGCATTCTAATCGTTCAAATAATTTACGTTAACAAACTAAAGAAATATTATCCAAATATAAATTAATCCCAGTGATGATTGAATCTTGCATTAATCTACAGTTCTCTCTGGTAAAATGAAACTTGGAATATTCTGGAATATTTACATGCCTTGCTTTACTGTTTACTCACTTTACTTTACGACCTGCTTCGCACGTTTGCGCATTTCTCATCGCGCGAACGAGCGCGTTCCAAAGTACACTTCATTGTTATCGCTGCTTTCGTTTGCTCTTCACTGTACTTGTTCTATATTAGCGCTTTGCATCTCATGTTTATTCCAGATACTTGCCAATACGACGACATATAATTGTATAAAAGGGTGAAATACATCAATGATCCTTGGTAAATAATCGCTACTTGAATGTCACAACAATTTACCCACAAAGAAAGCCTGACACGCTTTCAACGTTCTACTACAGCTACATAATACAATATCATTATAGATAGATCTAGAAGACGTATATGATATTTGTAAATATAATATTTTTATATTAAGTAACACAAAGTTAATATATAGACGACAATATTTTTTGCACATAATAATATCGTGAGATAAAAAAAAATGTGGTGTTATATAAAAATATTTTGAGTCTCCGAGCAAGAGTTATGACTATTATTAGATCCTTGCTCGGACTTAAAACATTTTTACATAAAATCCTTTTTATTTTTCACAATCTCATATGTAAAAAATATTGACATTTATATCAATTTTCGTTTAGCTCGATACTATATTTATTAAAGTCTTTCATCTATATAGTGATATTATGTGACAGCTGAAAAGAAATAATGCTTTACCTTCTGTATATATTTGAATATATATGCATATAGAGGATTACCACTGCTAGGTGGTACCACAAAAGGCATCATGGATCGTAGAAACGTCATGCATTCCGTTTGGCCAGCTTACTGCTCTACTCTAAAGGGTCGTTTCGCACACGAGGTGCACAGTGACCCTTTGGTCTCCAACCGTCTTCTGCTTGATGTATTCCCGAGGGAATCGATTAATACGCGCGATTGCGGATGCAACGAGCCGCTTCCAAGACCTCGCATGGTCAAACGACAGGATTTCCACACCCTTTCAACATGGGCGAATTTGTATTATTTGCAGACATGAAATTATCGAAAAAGAATAGGAATATAATGAGATAATGTATACATACGGTAATGTAGGTTTGCTGAAACTTGATATTATTATATTATTACGCATTTTGAGAATACGATGGATTAATTAACAAGCAGAATAACTACGTTAAAGCTACCAATTTGAGATAATTATTCGCATTCTCTTAAACGACATCGACCATTAAAACCATTAGTGCATTCGGTAGCGTAACGGTAATAGGTAACGGGACACTGAGTACGTCATGGATAAATCATTAATTGACGCAATTATAGACATAATTACCAGGATACCGATTCATTTCTAGTCAAGAGTAAATCTCTTTACTACATTCCCGCGGACATCGCAACAGTACAAGACAATCGCGTTCTATGCAATAGAAGTTATTACGTTGCTTCTGTCGTGCAATTGCAACTTCGAAGACGCCAACATCTCTGTAACTCGAACTAATACCTCTTACGACTTCAGGCGGAAATTGTGAGCAGCGCGAGCTACCGTGCGTTCATTACCGTTTGTACGAAAATCTAATCTCGAGATAATTCACGAATAAAACATTTCCGCAGTTTACAAAGCTGTTCGTGTTTGAACGATACAGTCAATACAATTTCTAAGCTCTCTTCAATTATCTCGTGATATAAAAACTTAAAAAGCCAAACGTAAATCGTGTTTGAAAAAAATGAAAAATAATCATTAAATTTAAACTGTTTAAAAATATTAGAACAGCATCAGAAATTAAATATATTTTTGTTAGGTAAATTGAAGAAATTATATTAATATTGTCTAGCGTTTTAAATCTTCATTTTAACATGAATATAATAAGCTATTGAAGTAAACTGCGGTTTTGCAATCAAGTATGTTTGCGGCTACTATTATAGTTTACGTTATTCTGCGAATATATGTGAGATATGGGCACATGAGACTATTATCTTACACGTTCCTGTACACACAACAGGATTCCAAATGGTCAACATTGTACTATTCTACTTCCAAATGTATAATTACTGATCTGAACCATAACTAAAAATCAAACTCTATCGCCTCTTTTCATTTGTTACGCTAATATAACAATAAATGAGTCGATACGCGAAATTTCAATATTGATTGTTCAATTTACATAAAAAAAATATTTGAATAAAATTATCTAACAATACACTTTGCAAACAGACTTTACGAATTGCCGATTAACTAAATTCAATACGGTTTACTGATGTACAGGAAAAAATATAGCTTTCATAATCAAGCACGACAAGTTATTTCGAACTGAACAGATAAGCTATAGATCCATCAGATGCATCTCGTTCGTATGCAATGACCGGTGCAAACAATCTACCGCTTACGGATGACTATCACGTAAACATGTCGAGCAGAGCCCAATGAATTTGAACTATCGTTGATGCAAAAGTCTGCTTTAGTACAATTCGCTTCTATCACGTCCCATAAGCTTTCGCGAGTTCCATGAGAATGAGACGCGAATGTCTCTTGCGCGTAGCTTCTGTCTGGATTATCACGATTACATCGTTCAACAGAATTTATGCTGCGATGTTGAATTTACCCATTAACGTCACGGGAATCCTTCATTATAATAAAACATATTTCATTGTGAAAGACGACACCGCATAAAATACTCTGCGGCATATATCTTCCGTGCCTTCTTACTACCAATTTTACGTAGATTGACGAAGCTGTGTCGCTTCTGAATATAAATTAATACTTAACAAGAAATAAGTCTAGATTCACAACCTTACTTTAAGAAGCTCTAAGTCGTAAAGCCATAAGAAATTGACCAATCACAGTTGATTATTTTTTTCATGTTCAACTGTAATTGGTCAATTTCTTAAGGCTTTACGGCTTACGACCTCTTAAAACAAGATTGTGAACTTAGACTAATGAAATATGAAATACATGCGAATGTCGAAGTTACTGAAAAAGTAACTCCAAAGCGATTGTGCATTCTAAATAAATTTTGCGTAATTCTCGCAATAGAACTTAATTTGTGTTCATGAAACAATGAGAAATCCCGAATTAAACGTATTCCCGAATAAAATGATTAATCTGAGTAATCACCAGTACAGCTCGCCAAGACTACGGATACCTTTGCAGTCTACTGCAATTGCTTTTGGTTCCATTCTCCAATTTCCTAGATGTAGAGGAACTCTCTACATCTCCCTTTCGCAAGCAGCAGCAGCAGCAACGTAGAGGTCAGTCGAGATCGTATTGCTCAACGGGAACCACGCAATTGCAGTTGCGGAACCGCGAAGCTCGGCGGAATTCGAACTAACGGCATTCATTCGGACTCCTTGATACGACCGAGTCGAGCAACTTACAATTATAGTGTATACACGAAATAAAGCCCCTCATCGCTTTCCACGACACGCACACTCTCCTGGGAAAACTCAATCTCTGGTCTACGTTACCGCAATCGCCACGCATTCCCCGTCATGACCGTCGCGTAAACGAAATTTGGTAATAGCTTTGTATCTCCATCGAGCTGCAAAGGAACGCATGTTAATAGAATTATTGATATTCCGGTTTTACTCGCGTAGACTAACCGCGCACTATTAATCATTTATAACCAATAAAATCTGGAAACTATTTCGAATTTATTGATATTAATTGTATGACAAAATGTATGTGTTTTCACTTCAAGTAATCGCGCGCGAATATCAGAACATTTTAATATCTCTAGCATTTAATGATAAAAAACTAAGTTTCAAATAAAATATATAAATAATATATTTCGATCTTTGTGTGCAGTCAGAAATTTATGTGCACTAATTTTAATTAAACTTATAAAAATATACACACACATAGGATATTTTTAGATTGCAAGCTAGCTGTGTGCATGCAAACTAGTCAACAAAGAGTTATATATACACTATCCTCAGTTTGCCCGACATTGTCATTCAATTTGATCGTTACACGGACCACTAGCGATATAGCGAGAGCTTTAGATGCCAACTAGCTTTTCAAATTATCATTTAAACGGATTCGAATTGTCCCATGATACCCGTTGTTCATAGCTAGACTATGCTTTCGAGATTATAGGCCGTCGGGACTAAAACCATTTCTCTCACGGAATTTAATCGGATCCCGGCGGAATTCCAGACCAGTCGTCTCGAAACAAATTCACGAAACACCAACTGTATTCCAGTTTGCTTCCGAAATTCCAAGTAAACCAATATAACTCACGTGAATTCCGCAAAAAAGAAAGGAAACCCATCGTGCAGAAATGCGCGCGCAAATAAAATAAGGTGACAAAAAGAAGAGTCTAGAAGTAACTATGTTATCTTTTATCTATTGCATTTCTAACATTACTCGACTAACAATTTATCACGCATGTTATATTCTCGTGCCACTTAATAGCACTCGTGCCACTATAATTATTTATCCTTATAGTGTAGAGTTATTAATATCTATTTTAACATGTCAATATATAATTCTATCTGTAAAGTTGAATTAAGAGCTGATAAGTGAGCTTTCTGCAGTATCAGAAGATTCTTGAAGTGAAAGAATGCACTTCAACATTTTCCGTGTGAACGTAATTATGTGGCTATTCGATCCCGGCATCAAATTAATCCAGGCATTATCGGATAGCGGAAGCAACATCATGTTGCGACGTGCGAAGTTATCGATCGTAATTACCAGATTTTCCATTTAATACACATATCGACCGATATTGCATTACTGCATTTGTATCATCGATGGACTATTATTCGTGTCTTTTACAATTTATATTGCGTTTTCTCGCATAGTCATAGGAAATATAACTTACACAACTCGCCGTTAAATCCGCCGTCATGGCGCCGTAAATACGTTCCATCGAAGATATTGCACTACAAGGCGTATACATAGAGAAGAAGAGAGAGAGGGAGAGAGAGAGAGAGAGAAGGAAAGGGAGATGAAAGACAGAGTGAGAACAAAATTATTTCGCGGGCGTAATGGCGTGGATGTATCCAATAAAAGAAGGAAGAAGTAGCGAGCGATCGATCGCAAGAAAACAGAGGCGCGCAAAATTTTCTCCTCAGCATGCCAAACCCCGTAAATTTCTGAAGCTATTAAGTTTATCGGTCCGGGTAAGAAGCTCCTAACTTTTATAAATGGTCGTCTTGCCTCCGGTGCAATTTACGAAAAAAAACCTCGTTCCTCATTTCACTTAATTCTGCCACAGCGCGAGCAAGCGGAAGTGGTAGGACGTCAGGTCGGCTAAATCGATATACCGTTGTAATAGAAAACGATTGATTCATCTCCCACGATTGATTGTCCCCAATACTACCGTTCATCCCACTCTGCTTAAAGATATTAAAATTTCAATAACAATGAAACTCTGTCCCAAATACGATTATTTACCATTTAAATATTATTCTAATAATTTATAAACGAATGAATGCAATAAATTATCATGCTTACTTTCGTTATACTCAATACGTATATCATTCTTAAATATTGTAATATATCTTCTTATTATTTAGCAATATTTCGATACAATACAGTAACATTTATACACGAATACAATCATATACAATTTATATCAATCAATTGATTGTCAATAAATCACTTTTATACTTTGCTTAATGAAAAATTGATAGCAGTTATGCACAAACATACGTTACACAGTAAAACAAACAGGACGCAGAATAGGACTTTAATATATAACACGAAAAAAATTCTTTCCTGATGCTGTACAAACTGTTATATAATTTTACTCAGTCGCGGACGCAATGTCACTGACAATTTCGTCCGTCAAACTCGAACTGGCTGAGACAGTGGGGGAATGGGTTTTCTCAACTTTTTTACTCTTTCGCATTCTATTATCAATTCCTTGGGGTCTCTTACTATCCTTTATCTTCCGGGACTTGATTTTAGACTTGGCGAATGTAGTTGGCGCGGGTGTCGGCAATTTTGCAAATCGTATAGCAATGCGATTCGCGCGATCCAATTCGTCACCAGTGGGAAGAAAGTAATGACCGCGGTATCGTCGCAGAATACCATACTCCACGCCTCGCTTCAAAGCTGCCTTCACCTAATTTATCGTGAAAAATGTGTTAAGCTTAGGATAAAACAGATGCGAAAGCACAGTACAAAAAGTCAACTATCGAGTGCAATTGTCAAAGTCTAAAGTGACGCAATCTTCAATTTTTCTAATTAAAATAAAGAGAACCATAATAAATTCCCAAATCTTTTCCATTAAAATATCGTTATTCAGAATGATTTGTGAAATTGACATGAACTTGGCACTCGTACGCTGTTTCACACGCATGCCTGCGACAGTGATTGACATGTAAAAATAGAAAAAGTACTAAAAAGGATTGCTGACGTTGATTTCAATCAACGCTATCGTTTTTTGCTTGAAACGACGGTTTTGCATCAATAATATGATAGTTAAGATGTTTAATAGCACTCGGCCAATCAAAATCGTACATTACAGACATACATTAATATAATATCCGCATGCTGCATGTGTTATTCACAGCAAAAATTAAATAATTACAATTAAAATTGAAAATACATAGAATAATTATTACTGGAATATTAAAATTTTGTACAAAAGTAAGATTCTAGATTCCGCTCACTTGTCGTTTAATTTGTTGTTCAGGTATGCTTGAAGCGTAACTAATGTATCCTGTAATCCTTTTAGGTGTAGAGCCCTTAGTTTCGCGAAGATCCTGTATAGCTGAGACGACTAGAGCAGCGATTTTCATAGGCTTTATCTTTCTGCCCTTTCTCTCAGTTTTTGTTTCCTTCTTTGCCATTTTCGTAATAATCGTTGAAGTGCATGCAAATTACATCAGGAATTTAACACTAATATTATTATAAAAATATATGAAACAGAGTTCTCTCCCACAATGTAATCGACACGAAAAATTTACTCCACGATTGCTGTCAAAGAATTGCCGTCACTATCGATCATTTCCATCATTTGTTTCTATCGAGTCGAAGTTACTTTCACGCGAAATAACTTTTTGAAAGCAGTCTTTGAAATTGGAAATACTAATTTTTAATCTAACTTTTGATTGGTTTCATATCAAATTAACTTTCCTTGGATAAAAGTAATCGATCAACCATTTAAAAAATAATTTATTACTTTATGTGTAATTCCTATGAATGACGTATATTCAAATAATTAAACATTTTTTTTAACGTAGCTTTTTCATCGAGCTTAAATATATATGTGTGTTAGAAGTTGTCCACGCGGAAAAAAATGTTAAACGGCGAGATAGGTTAGAGAAAAAGTAAAACGTGAAAAAGTGCCACAACTACTAAGAGCATAGCGTGTTGGGTTTAAAAAAAAAGTGATGTCAGACCGCTGTTATAACCGCGCCTACGCAATGCATAAAACTGGGATGTACAAATTATTTTCTTTTTTTGTACTTTGCCGAGCCTGTATCGGCGCGTTCTACGCATTTTCGCCCTCCTTATCTCGTAATCAGTCAACTTTACGATAGGCATTACTTTCTTGGCACATGAAAAAAAAAACAATTGTTGAATAATACATCACCACCGGCCGGATGCACTCGCATCAACCCCTTTTTTTACAACCCTAGCCAGAGTAGAGCAAATTAGTCATCGCACAAAAGAAAAAAAAACGACGGCATACGCGAGAACATTATTATGGTGATTGATCGTCAAACTGTTATCAGCCACAAAGGAAAGTACACAGTGCGCAATAAGCTCTGAAAAATCGGAATCGTTATGCAATCATATACGTGCCGTGATAAGCCGCACCGCTAATAACAGTGGACGATACGTTGTACCAAGAAATTCGCACGCGATCGCAAAAGCTCGGTGATATCCGCACGCAAGCACCGCATTTGCATAATAAAAAAAACAAAAAAGATTAGAATTACTAACGACGGCGTACGGCCATGTCGGGCGTTGCTCGAGAACGTATTTTTAGCTGTAATCGGCCGGTATTAATCTCCGCGAAACCACTTAATTTCACGCCGCGTTGAATCGCGCCAGTTTTTCACTTCGACTATGGTAGAGCGCTTATAATTTCAAGATTTTTAACCCCACGCAGCCCGTCCGGTTTTTTAACTGACTACACAAAAATTACTGGCAATTTTAGCCGTTATGGCTTTTACTCTATCTACTTAGAATACACATCGAAATCTGATGTCAATAATTATATAGTAAAATTTCGACTATCGGGCAATTGCATTGTTAATAAAACATTTAATTGAAATGTTTCTATATACTTTCGATCAAATTAAAACAAATTTCTGTTACAATTGCTTGTTGATTTCACGTGATTGGAAATGAAATACCACGTGTAATGTAAGTTGATCCCTTTTTCCGCTCTATTTGCGTACAGTTGTATTCTCTTGCTGTCGAGAACCGTAAGCGAACTAATTTCTGAACAGCCCAGTCGATTGTCGAATATTGAATATTCGGGTATCAAAAAGGTGGATATGAAAAATGACTAGCATGTACTACCGTGCTGGGGATTTAAATTTGTGACAGTAATAACTAAATCAGTTTTGAATATTGTGCGACGGGAACAAATTTGCAATACGTTTAACGACATGAATGAATCGGTCCTGAAACGCACTATTTAAAAAGCAATAATATATGGACATCGTCAAACACTGTAATATCACCAACGCGTATTCGCGCTTTATGTTTGTTACGATCAGTTTGTCGCCGATTGGAAGTTTCATCGTGAACAAACCGCATAAAATGAAACAACGTTGAACTTATTAAACATGAAACCACATTAACGAAGCAGAGCATATCGCGTGATGTGATATTTCAATGTTTTATTATCATGTACTCTTTTTGTATGTACATACATATAGGTACGCTTATTTATATACCTATATGTATGTACAAAAATAATATGAAGCGTCATAGAAAGAGTGCAACAACTTTTTTTCAATGAGTTTCGAAATTCAGTTTTGTTCGTAGAGCGTTTGAACATAAACGATTAGCTTTATGAATAAGAATCAATCGCTCAATGAGCAAGCTGCATTTCGAAATCCATCGAAAAAAATAGTGTTGCAAATTTTCTGTGACCTACTATACACATCACTTGTTCTCAAATCTTCATTCAAATTAGAAATATATAATGATAAAGATTATAAACATTGATACTCCAGAATTTTTTATCTTTCTTTACAATAAAATATTAAATTAAATTAAATTTTGGTATAATTTAGATTCCTGAATTATTTAGAAAACGGTGAAAGATATCATATGACAATTTATGATGCTATTTAATTCGTCCGCGTAGACAGCTTCAAAGTTCTCCCGTTTTACGTGGAAACACCTTCGCGAAGCAGCACATCATAAATTAATCGTGGCATATCAAGCATGATCTAGTACATTCCCTACAGCTTTACTCCCTTCTCTCCTTTCTTCCGGCTCATGAGCGTCGATTATTATCCGCGCAATTACGTCGGCAGCTCGCGGTTAGGAAAATACCGATTCCGAACTGCTCACAGCATGCAAAGAGAAATTTATTAACAGCCATACGTGATCGCTTATGCACGTACGTAATAAGGTTTAAGCGACGTGCAGGGCGAATTAAACGAGCTGAACAGCTATCGGTGTCGACAATGCATTCGACCATGCTTTATCGTTTAATATTCTAAGTGGTCGTACAATCAAGTGACGTTACTGCACTCGTAAAATGCAACGAAGCGAGCTAATTATAGACGGGTTATGTTATGCACATAGATTTTAGTAGCAACCGTTGCTGCTTGCCAGGAAATCCACAAAATACTTTATGTCGCATCCACTAGAATAATATAACTAAAACGTAATATCGGAATATGTTAAAGCTCATCATATGAATATAAATCTATTCCTCGCCTTTCTTGGTCTCACCCTTATAAATATTAAATACTTACAGCAGACTTCACATAAAGAAATACTATGCAAATATAATAATTAACAAAATAAACGTAATGTGACACGGTTTTTAATCTCATAAAATTTAATATAAATGACTAAATATAATTAATATCAGTTAAAATTTAATTTATATCAGTTAATCTTGATATTTTGTTTATTTGTTAATCTTTTCACAAAATAATTAACGCAAAATAAAAAATTCTTTATTTTAGAATCGATATTCCACAAACATGTTAAGATTATATCATTGTATCGCGATTTTCCTTCAACGTTTATCGTTTTCTAGACAGTTCTGCCGATTCTCTCTCTTTTTCACTCTCTCTCTCTCTCTCTCTCTCTCTCTCTCTCTCTCTCTCTCTCTCTCTTAGTATCTCTCTTTTAGTATCAATATCGACTACGTTGGAAACGCACTTGATATAAAGTAACACGACTACGAAGTTTCACCGGGAAGGCAGTTGAAATAAAGAAGGTCAATTAATCTTTCGTTCTTCAGACGGTTGTTGCCAACAAGACGAGAATCGAATGTGTGATCATGCAATTTCTGTCATTAAAGTTAAAATCAGATGAAAGAACTGTATGCGTGTAAAATAATGAGAAAGTGATGGAAGAGACGAAAGAGACGGAGGAGCAAATTCGTGCCCTCTGTTAATTAATTCTGCGCGAAGCACAACGCCTGGAATACTCGAAATCTTATCCTGTCGGAAAGATCTCGCGCGAGTTTCCTCGAAAAATCGCGGTACCCCGAAGAACTTTCAATTATAGTCGCATTCAATTACCGCGCTCTCATTTCTCTTAGCATTTGTGTAATCGTGGTTACCACAAAAGGATCTCACCGAGGAAATACGATCCTTATTGTGCGCCTTGCGCATAAATAGCCTTAAAGAAACGTAATTTCCTCACAACGATTCCAGTTACGTTCTATTGTCATTACACAACGCAAAATATGTTATTCAATTACTTTATAGCGGTTACATATAATAAATCTCAAAATCGACAGAAGTCCGACATGGAAGCTTGCATAGAGCTTTATGAGATATATCATCCGGCTTTCTTCCGGACACATTGCCATAACCAACGAATGTAATTTGCGAGCGAAATGATTAATAGCTATCATAGCGACTAAGTAAACTACTAGCGATGCTCTTCTTCGGCTTTCCTATGAATGGATTGCACACATAAACGAGAGGAACTGAGCTTTTGAGCTCGCGTTAGGAAAGTTTCGAGAACCACTGCGTTAAATGGGATCCTCTATGAAGGGTTATGCGTGATATGCGCTCCTATTAGACATAGGCCCACACGTGCGCCGCAGAGTTCGAAATGATCGATCCAGAAACAAGCAGATCGGACGAAAGCCAGCAGACTTGCAGACCGAACACTTTAGTCAGTATGCGGAGTGGAATGGCGGATGGCGCATCGTGGAAATTACCGGCGTTCCGATGCATCATTGCAGGATTGTGCAGTTTCCGCACAAGGCCGTAACCACCGATCGGACCTTCCCGAATGCAATTGATCCATAACCAATGGCTGCACTCACGCTAATACCGTAACACTCGTACGTCACTAACGTCTGTAACTCCAGCATTATGCAGTAATTCCGACCGCTCCGCGCACGAAATCATCTTCGATGACTTTAAATTATTCCGGTAGGTTTCCGTATTAACCCTCGCATTACAAATATAAGTCCATTATGTGTCCCGTTCGCAATCTACAAACCCGTTATCTCCATTTCCACATCATTAAATGCAACACCAATGTTATCGTATCTCTCTAATTATTTTTTTCAAACAATCTTACACAAACAATATCAGGTCAATAACACCACTGTGTCATATATCGAGGCCTATCAAAAATTTCGATAGACAGTTATCAATTTGAAATGCAAATAAGCCATGCGTTACTAGACAGCTTTACGGCTGGTTTCCTGGGATCTGCAGCGCCATCGAATCTCATGAAGAATTCAACTCGGCTAGCGGATACATTCTGGACGACGTTCGAGCCACGAAACTTGTTGTTGCACTAGCAGTATCTTGCTTGAAATGGGCTCCACGGGGAACGGCATGCCTCGTTAATACTTTAATTTCGTGTAGCAGCTTTCTGTAATACTGCCATGACCCGACAAACGTAGCTTGACAGCATACGAAGTTTCCACGAACCAAGGCTTAATTGTTTGCTTACTGAATTGTTGTTAGTTAAAGTAGAAAGTTGTTGATAACTCGACTGTAAGAGAGATAGCAAGAGGGAAAGAAGAAGGAAGAAGGATAGGAAGGGTAGAGGGGAAGAGAGGAGAACAATATGAGAAATGGTATGGGAGAAGAGAGAGAACTGAGAAACCGAAAGGAAGAGGAATCACGTATAACCGAGACCTGTCTGTTGCATTAAGTAAGTAGGTTCTCTCTCTTAACTGACTGAAACCTCCGTAGACGAAAGTCTAGCGGACCAGCATAAGCCACGGAAAGAGGTCCTATCAAAATTGTAAAATTCCGTCGGCAATTTCCTTAATGTTTATAAGCACCAAACAGAAGGAAAGTTTATTGATCAAAGTAGACCGTAATACTTTAGAGAGGCGCAGCTTCCTTTTGAAATAATGTTAGGAGATTGATGAGATGCACGATTGTATCAAGCGGAAGGAAATTCCAACGACTTTGTTATTGAGCGCTACAAAAGCGCCAAGAAATTGCGTTCATATTTGATGGATTGACAATTAAATTTTCCATTATTCTAAAGGCTTTTAAGCTCATCACACAAATCTATCTTATCAGTTTATTAAAAATACGCAATGCATGTATATAAAGCTATAAATAACTTATGTCATTCACAAAAGTAGTATTTTAAGTAAACAGAAGTATTTCAAACAACTATTATCTAGATAATTAAAAAATTTTTGTTGGACAACTTATTTTTCCAATAACAGTTAATTAATACTGCTATTTAATTGTTGTATGAATTACAAAAAATGTTAAATAACGCGTGACAATTTTTATGAAACCACAAAGCTTCTAAAAGATTTAATTTCATTCGGGGGGGAGGGAGGAGGGGAATTTATAAAGAATTTTAATTGCAATAGCAAGGAGTAGTGTAGTAACGGGGACAAGATTTTCTCAAACAAATATATATCGTTAACGCTAATCTAATAAAATAGCAGATTTTTTTGTTTTAGAATTAAATTGGAAAAATATCAGTTAATTCATGTTTTCAAAGTAAATCTGATAGGAGATTACCATGATTTTTGAAACACAAAACAGGAATAGCGTATTTTTTGCGAAAACATAAAATCAGATATAAAAAGCAGACGCCATTATCTTTATGTATATTTTTGTGGGCTTGATGCCAGATCAAAGGCACTAAAATTCTTTCAGCGTTACATCGTAATTTCACGTCCCTTGCCCTGACCAGCCTTAACCTAACCACGATCAATTTCACCTTTAACCCCAAAACGTCCACTTGAACGCATGCCAGAATAATATGGTTACTAGCGCCCCTTATAATATTACGTAGGTCAGGATGAACCACGCTATGATGAGAATGATAATGAAGGGCTAAGTAATACCGGTAATAATATTAGAATACGATAGTAATACGTATAATTGCACTGCGAAGTATAATTGCACACTACGAGAGAATGCGCAGAATGCGAAATGAAAATCCTTTCTTGCCGGCGCAGTGGCGCAAATCGCGATATTTTGACACATAAGTTTAATCTCGGACAAGACCACGCATATGTTACATGGCAAATGCCGTCGAGAGATGAGTCGAAATAACAGAGGCGCGAATGTTGGCTTGTCTACCATCGTCACCGTGGTATTTCGGAATAATCTGGAATTCAAACAGCTTAGCGTAAAATATAAACAAGAGTCTTTGAAATATCTGATAGGGTTGCAGATTTCTAACTCTCTTCCGTGTTGACGATAACAACGACAGTACACCAAACAATTTTGAATAGACATGCGTTAATGCAATACTGACACCAGTCGAATACATTTACAAGCATAAGCCAACACTTCACTCTTCACGGTACTCCGATCAAACATCAGAGGAATGACGGATGCAATCCCTGACGCTATCGCGAACGACTGGAAGTCGTTCCAACAACGGTCGACTCGCGGGGTATACGACCTCGCATCACGGGGTTCCTGATTCCTCGCAGTCAGGACGAATGCGGCCAGGCGCCGTCAATAGGGGAAGTTCGGTGAATGCGCATGGATATGTTGACCGCGGTATCGAGCACGGAACTGCGAAGTTTATTGTAGATGGTGGACGATGCGCGCGTGTAAAATATGACGATTACGATCGCAACGAAATTGGATCACCCGGCTTTTCCGTTGTATGCTAGGAAAATATTTTATATGTATATATATATATATATATACATATACATATATATATATATATATGTGTATGTGTGTGTATATCTGTCATGAAAATACTCGAAAAGATTTTAAACTGCAACAATAGCTTCGTTCTCTTCTTCACGATTAATGAAGCGAAATCAGAATCCAATCCTACGGGAAATGACTTATAACTCGCCAAGTACTCCGTTATTTTAGTACAAATATTAGACAAAAAAGATAAAAAAGATGTGCTCCGTTGACACACTTGATATATATACCAATATAATACAAATCTGGATATAATAAATATATATCTATATAAAATATACCATTAAATGAATCAACTGAAACACATTTATGAGAATGCGAATTTTCTCAAAGTATTGAAAAAGTTATTTTTCAATGAAGAATTTTGAAAGCTGCTTCAAAATCGTACGTTACATAATAGAAATACTAAAAATATATAAATGAATTTAAAATAAGGATTATAATTAAAGATTATATTTAAAGATTGTAAAGTATAAAATTTTTTCTCGTAATTTTATTTGTGTCTGCGTCACTCCATTAATTATCGCATGTGTACACTGCCGCCAGTCTATTATGTAGTTTAGTTTTTTGTCTGAACACAGTGCAGAGACTGTGGCACATTCGTATTCGTCAATATATTCGCAGCTGCGAAAAACGTGCGCGCTGACATGCGTGCATGTGCGTCCCCGATTTCGATGAAGTCAGTGAACCGAAATTTCAACGAAAAACCGTATATTTGGAACACGTGTTACACGAAAATTTACAGCCTGCTATCTTCCACCGCATAAAGCTACTAGTACAAAGAGCTATAAAAAAAAATGCACATTGTCAAAGACATGCGGAAAATTGTGCAAACATTTCTTTTAAATATACAATTAATAATTTCAAAATCATTTAGATGCTAAGAAATAACGAATAATTTTTAAAACTTTTCTGATAGAGAGAGTTACGTCCCTGTAACTATGCCAGAAAAGAAAAAGAAAAAAATGCGCTAGTACTGAGTCATAATACTTTCAATTTGAAAGGAAGATATCGACAAAATGAAATTATAATTAAATGCATAGCATCCAGAGACACCAATAAGGCCCCTGATCAAAAGGATCATTTATCTATCTATGGGTATAAAAAAGTTTCTTCATTTATCGCAAATCCCCGTACTCTTCGATTGAAGTCCGAGCCAAAGAGGACGAAGTTTCGTAAGTCTTGTCGGTAACATGTGTCCGGCAACTCGAACGTCATTCCGTTCTATAGAAACGTAGGGGAAAAATAGTCCAAGTCACTGATCGAGAATCGCGTCGGCTCATATCCCTCTATCGAAACTTCGATTTTTTTCCTCCGAGTAATATCCCGGCGTGCGACGTCTTCCGTCACCATTCCCGTCGCCATTCAACCCGTAAAAAGCGTAGCAGGAAAGCATACGGCGCGCGCTGATGGAGTATGTCATCTGAGAGTGAACATATCTTTGCAAGATTTTTGCGTGGCAAAAGAAGTGCGAAGAAAATGCGAGTAAGAAGATTTTCGTTAAAAAACATTGTGCACTATTTAATAGAAAACAATAATAATATTTAATTTATCGATTATTTTCCGAATTAAGTACTTATAGTTATTTCGGATTCGGGTCATCTATTTGTCAAATTCAAAAATAAGCTATCTCTCTCTCTCTCTCTCTCTCTCTCTCTCTCTCTCTTTCTAATTAAATTAATATCTAATTCTAATTACAATGTAAAACAATTTAAAAAATAAAAGAAAAATGAAATTAAAAACTAATAATCGCATATAAGGATGACTAAGAAAACAGCACAATGATCTATATTATTTTTCTGAAACAAATAACGTCCTATCCCAATAGAGACAAGACATTGCAGTTTTAACGATTACTTAAAACAAAAAGAAACGCAGTAAAAGGTTCGGAATGTCATTGAGATCTTCGAAAGAAAACTGCCAGCAAGAGAAAGGACAATTAAGCGCTACGCAAGCGAAGGAGACCGAAAAGGAGAATGATAGAGGTGAAGAGACCGAAGGAAATTAAATCTACCCGTCCTGCTGTCTTCATCCACCCTCATTACAACGGCAAAGCGTAAAGATCTCACTGAGAGAGAAGACATTGTTCTGAACAAACAAACAGGAAATTCGTGGTACTTCCGTTACATAGACCATCCCCTAATGTATACACGATATACTTATATTCACACTTACTTCTTAAAATGTGTGCAGAAAGACTACAAATATATATTTCCTGTGTGATTTCCCTCTGACTTAGAAACAAGAGAATTAAGATTATTTTCATCTATGAAAGAGAAATAAATGATACAAACATTCTTTGTGTATTTGAATAAAATAATTATTATGGATAAAGTGTACAAATAAGATAACACGCATCGTGTCTAAAATTTGCTCTGAACTGTAAGATAAGTTTGTGATTAGAACCTGTCAAACTATTCAAGATCTGCGATCATTATCAATGTTGAATGTCGCTTTGCTGATAGAGATAGTAATCTAATTTCAGCTTCGGCACGAGTACTACGGAAAGTGGCTTGACAATTCAGAACACTGTACTCGTGATTAGGTTTATTTGCGGGCTACCACCGAGAGCTACGTCCAACATCCTGAAAATCAATGGCTCCTATACTGTCGACAAGGAGTACATAGGAGACAAGATAGAAACATAGGAACTAGATTATCAAATAGACAAGATTGAAACTGGTCAAACAATAGCTTTAGACACATGAATAACCAGTGTAATCAACATAATTGGAAATGATTCGCGAATCCGATAACGCATTAATTCCGAGAAAACTGACGTTTCGGCACAATTTCTATACGTCCGTAATCCGATACACACAGATCCAATATGCAGCTGAATTTGGCAACTTTCATTTCCTGCAGCGTTTAAAACGTTATCGTAAATGTATTTAAAATATCGAGCACGACACTTATTGGGGCGATGGAAATACGTCCGTGCAGAGAATTATTGTCTACAGATTTAGGATTTAATGTATCGCATGCTTTTTTTATATGACCCCTGGGAATTTTAGTATCGGTGCTTATCATGTGCAATCACAATTTGTTCTATACCTTCGCATCTGTATTCGTAAAAAACAGTCATTGAATTTTATATTGAAACTAAAATTCAAAAATACATAATCCGCTTTAAATAACACTTTCCGTTAATGTATTAAATCACAATGTAATAATATAGCGAACAATAAATTCATTTAAATTATTATTATATCACAATTTTAATTCTGTATGTGATATATCGCAAAAGTTTTATTTGTATTTTATAGATATCATCTATGTTAATTGTTCCATTCAATTTTATTTCTTCCGCGAGATACGTGACTAGACAAACGGAATATTCGTTATCTTTTTAATGAAGATTGATACGCACATTTAAACTGAAAATAGCGACATTCTTCAATAAAATTCACTTCTTCTAGCATGTTTAAATAATGGAATATTTTCTTCTCGCGCGTATATGCGAGTACTTTGGGGGAGAATTCTGTTTTATCCTATTATCAAACGAATGACATTCTACCATATGAGAAAAGGACTGGTGCAAGAGATGATACTAGCACTGCATGAAGAACATCAAGGAACAATCTTCGAGGCACAAAGATAGTCTGAATTTTAGTACTCCGCTCGTCGTCAAGGATTTTCTTCCTCTTCTTCTTCCTCTCCCTCTCATTTCTTCTCTTCATCTACTTGGCGCTTGCTGATGGTATGAAGGTACTAGAATTTTTAAGTCTTCTGCCTCACAAAGCTGGCAACGTCCGTCGAAGGAAGGCGCTTAAGCTCGTAACGTCTGTACCATAACCGTCTTCAGACATAGTCTTCATTTGGCGAAATAGGTCTTCTCCGTATGGGTGTCCATCCCAAGTGTCTTCGAGCATGAAGCGGAAATATCTTCTAAAATCAACGGACCGAACACTTAATATGGATAATTCAGATTCGCTAGTTGTCTAATCGAGAGTCGAGAGATAATATAGAATATGAATAACAGAATACTACGTGTCGCTATTTATGTTTCTCTAATAATAAAACGACTACCAATTTAGCAACATTACACGTACGAAAAGTTTTAATCGCATCCCCTATCTCTCGCTAGAATTCTAATCTCAATATTAAATATGTAAATTACGTATCAATCAGTTTAAATTAACTATACATCCAATTAAATGATCCAATTAAGGCTGGCATGCGTGCGATCCCCTAAAATAGTAAAATCGGCTGTACGTCATTTACGGGTAATCTGACACTGATTAGCATCCCACTGACGCCATCATTTTATCGATCATTAAAAATATAATAGCACGCTCAAGTACACGTTTATACCCATTTATAACGTTCGATTGAGAAATCGCGTGCCGCGCAGTCGTATGCCAACAAGTCAGCGTTCGACATAAAAACAGTGCATCAGAATAACGACTAACGGAAAAAACAATACTATGTAATACCAAGCACGATCGCGTACTGCATGCATTGTTGCTCACTGTTCTTACATCACGCGATTATTCTTCTGTTACCACGAAGTGGTAACTTTTGTGTCAATATCCGATCTATGTCGCGTTACAGTGTACCATTCTAATGTATTTTTAAATGCATCTTTTCTAAGAACTGCAAACAACATATAGCATATAGATATTGTTATACTACTTTTTGTACGTCTACAATTTTGAGATAATGACAGTCATGTAACATAGAATCCTTTTATATACTTTTTTTAAGTTATTCCATATATTCATGTTAAATTGTATATAAAGAAAAAAATAAAAACTACAGTATTCTGTTCCTTTTCGATTCATTTATGTGTTCATTAATCGATCTAAACTCGAAGTGCAAAGTGTTCATTCTAGGCAATGCGTACAGTTTTACGAATAATAAATACCCATAAACCCGAATTATATATCGGTAGAGCAGGATTACAGATACTCAGCGGGATTATTCAACTTTTATTTCGAGTAAAGGAAACAGCGAGACGGACAGAAACGAAACAGCGGGAAAAAGAAGTTTGCCTGAATGAAGAAGAATGAAGAAAAAAACAGACAAGAATAGAAAATAAAGGAAAGAGCGTAGCAGAGAGAGAGAGAGAGAGAGAGAGAGAGAAAATGAAAGAAAAACAGAGAGAGAAGTCCCCTTGGCAATTCGCCGATCAGATAAATCCAATCAGCTTATTCATCTACCTACGCGTAGTACGTGGGCGTCTTCTAATGATCCTTAAATCCAACCAATCCCAATCGAGGCCTTTTATATCCTGATTGCACTGACTAGACGCGAAATGCGCTTTGCTTCCAAAAAAAATCTCATCAAAAGCACAATTACTCCCCTTATCTTGAACACATCTAAGCAACAGTTACAAATCAATTTACAACTATCCTGTACAAATATTAATGATAATTTTTTACGCTTCTCCTACAATATTGATTATAAGATTACATGTAAACAATTAGCACAATTTAAGATTTGCGTAAAATTCCACTTGCAATAAAATGGCGCGCGCGAAAGTATAATGTATCAATAATTCAATTCAAGCATACTAATATTTTTGTATTTTGTCTCGTTCTATTGGCGTTTATATTAACATCACGTCAAAAAAAGAACGATGCATTGAATACGATATCGAATGTTTAATTTTATTTCCAACTACCGTTGATCGTTATTTCTATTAATCATGTCATGAGTAAATGCGGGAAAAATTTATTGCAGTTTCATAAAAATATTAAACGATGATTTGGCAGAAAGACATTGATGATATCAGCCGTTATTTCATTTGAAATCGCATAAGTGCAAATATGCGCGTTATACTCGTTCAGCACACATGATTTTTCATTCAAACTTCATTGTCATCCTTCATGTCGGTAAGTTAAATTTAGAACATGATATACAAAGCTGGTATTAGTGAATAAAAACGCGAACAGTAACAAAAGACAACACTAATAAACATTTATGCATCGTTTGAACAATTATACTTCAGTAACTCAAGTAAAAATTGTAGTTAATCATTTAACTTAAACATTTACTGTAGCGAAATTACGCAACTCAGCAAATAATATTTTCTATTCAAACTTATACATGCGCGTTTGTTACTCTATCTCTTATAAAGCTAAAATATATATTATACAGCTTAAACCAGTATATAAACTTAATATCTATTTTTTATTAGAAAAACAATAAAATTAATTTTATCTGAAAAATTGGTTATCTTATTTACTAAAAAAACATCAAGTTTATATGTGTTAGAAATTAATTTATATAAAATGATTTTAATCAATTTCTTAATAAAATCATCGGTTTCATCTCTTTACATTTTTAATTAAACTTATTTAAAACATAATTAATAGTTTGAGTTTTGATATAATTTTCTCAGTGCATCTCTCCGCATATAAAAATGTTCTAAGTAATAATAAACAGGTTAAGTAAGCAAAAGGATAGAAAAGATAATTTAATTTTGATAATAATTTAATTGTTAGTTTGCTCTCCGAGGCGAATAACACGCTGTTTGTAATTAAATATCATCAGCGCGAAAGTTGACACAAGTAATACAACAGGTTAGCAACAACACCAGAGACATAATAGTTCTCTGGCACTAATTGTAAGTGAAAGTATTTGTCCTTCTATTACCACACAGTAGTATATCTCCGCGATAATACAAACATCCTAAAACGCTATTCATTTCCTAGAAACGCGCTTCTTTTTAACATTCGATTATTAATATTCTTGCCAATGCATTAAATTATCGACTACATAAGCGAAACAGATGGGTAACATTGCACTGAAATCCTTTCATAGATATCACGTCATTCCTGAAGACAGCTCGCTGTCGTCCTGCCACTGATATGCAGAATTTATCGTCCGGATATCAGTGAGACGTGGCTTGCCGAGGACACATACAGGCCCGTATATAAGATCACGTTAGAAGCTTACGGGTATGACTGGACAAGTCTATGGAGATACTGGCCCACCGGTCGTAATGCCTCCTGCAGGATGTCACTATCCCATAAACGTCATGCGCATATACGCGACAGAGGTAGTGCTCCGATTTTGGACCTCGCACGAATCAAGAGACGCTTCGCTTGTTTGCATTGTATTGTAAATCCACGATCCATTCGTCCCGAGATTGAACGCGCCGGATTAGAGAATTGTGCGGGAAATCGTCCTGATTAACGTTCCTTGGTCAATGTGTACGCAGGTCAATCTATATGGCCCGTTCCGTTTGACGACGAGTACCAGTATACCAGTGGATGATGCACGCACCTGCATCTAAGCGACGATAGGAGAGAACATTACGCCAAAGCGGATTCAGCTGTCACTAGATCTGTGGATTTGACGGTGCATAGGTGACATTACGAGGGTACGGACACGGTACATTTACGCGTAATTTAGCCGCGCGGGTCACGCCAAGGTAGGACCGGAATTATGAGGACTGTTAACAGAAGCTTCGATACATAAGTTATCTACCACGCCGCTTACACGTGTTTCCATCCAAGTGAAAAATTATACATATATCATAGAATTTAATAAGTTGTATGATCAACTATATTATAACTGCAACAAAATGTACGGTAAATATGGCTATAACATTTAACTCTCCTCTGACAACATAGAATTTTAATTCTTCCGTCAGCAGTAGGGGTTTTCGAAAAACAAAGCAAATTATTTTATTGCTCTGGATTATATACAAATCTGAAAATTCTTGTCAATACTTGTCAAAGCTTCGATAACAGTTTTTATCATTTTTATATAAAATCAAATTATATTTGATTTTTATAGATTTAAATTTAACTACTAGAATTTACAATCAAAATATCGGTCTTCAATCAAAATATCGTGCGTTTAAAGATCCTATGTTGTCGAGATTAAAAAATTAATTGGTTTGATATTTTTTAATACTAAACTAAAGTGAATAATCCCTCGGGAAAAACCCACGTAACTTAGCTCAAAAGTTATTTTCCACTAAAAAAATGATAGAGAAGAGTAATGATGTTGTAAATGTAGGAAGCTGATGAAGCGCAAACTATTCAAATTTTCCTGACGCAAAAACAAACGACACGAATAGCTCACATATCTTCTAAGTATGTAAAGTATTGATCCCAGGATGCAAATATTTTACGTCTAACTTGTCCTAACTTTCGGAATTAGAGCTGAATCAGACGATTAATCCTCATTCAAAATTGTCCTAGAATTCCCTTTCTCTCTTTCCTTCCTCTCACTCCCCCTCCCCCCCCTCTCTCTCTCTCTCTCTCTCTCTCTCTCTCTCTCTCTCTCTCAAAAGTTAAATTTATAAAGGAGAAAGAAAACCCCAAAAGTAAAAGATAATAAATAGTGAATATTCACTTTTCAGGAGTCGCTGTAAAAATTCTGTCTCTGACGACTCAACTCGCGACAAATATTCACGAAGTTGGAAATCGCCCAATGTGAGAAAAACTTTCTTTTCTTATACTTCTATTTCTTCTTGATCAGTAGAAACGTTATCGTGATAAGTACATGCCAAACACAAGCAAACTCTATACAAAAAGAGAATCAAAATTTCACAAAAGAACTTCATCTAAGAGCTAGTACGCGATCCAATCTCGAATGAGAAAAGTCTTGGAAAGAGACAGCATTTTAATTTCATCGATACACTGATGGCACACTTATTGAGAAATATATGTATTTGTATATATGTATTTTGATTATTGCTGAAAGAATTACAATCATCAATCTAATGATATAAATTATAAATTAATCAAGATAAATGTTATATGTTATAATTGATTAATCTTTATATAAAATGTTTTGGTCAATTAATAGTAAAGATTATTGTAAATAGAATTATTAAAGTAGTTACATTTTAAATTGTCTAAAAGTACTGTCGTGCGTGAATTTAGGTATAGGATTTTAATCGTACTTCATCAAGTGCTTTATCAATAGAAAAGAATAAATATTTATGAATTTCGATCATACTCAGATCATATAAACAAGAATATAAACAAGAATATTCGATAATTACATATACTAGTAAACCAAACTGGTTTCTTCCAGTTGAACTCAGTAATTTGATCGGTTATTTTTCGATCATATACATATATAATTCGTGGTTTTGAAAATTGTTTGATACACTTATTACGTGTATGAAATATATTATGCTCATGTTTTCTTCCGGTAGAAAGATTAAATTTAATAAAAATATTTAAAATGTAAAAGAAGTTTTCTTTGTGATCAATTGATGAGAAAATTAAATCAGATAGTATAATATAGATTATAGATATTCATTTATTACGGCTTTCGATATAATGAAGCAAATTCTTCAACAGATAATTGAAAAGGCTTTCACTATTCATTTCTTAATAACGTATTTCTTCACGATCTTTTATAAATGTATTTTACATTTCCTATTACATTATATTATATTATATTATATTTCCTTTTACATTAAAATAATTACATTAAAATAATATTTTCAACATTAGTCTAAATTAATTCTTTAGAGATCTGCTTTATATTGTTCTTAATAATTATCTGCATGAACATAAAGAAAATTTACATTGATATAAATTCAGCCAAAAGATTCTACCGTACGTCAGCCTTAATTACTTTCAAGACAACATGATAAAAGATCTTTCTATAAAATAATTTATTTTTGACCGACGAATGTAATTTCGAAAAGCATGATTACTTTTTCTGATCCAATCCTAAGCGTATTATCTTGCTGCAGCGTCTGAGATAGAGTTGATAGGCGAAAATTTTCTTGGATACCGACTCCAACTGAGCGAGTAGGTTGGGCCAGGCTTTAAAGAATGGCCATGAATGTAGTAGAGGGAATGGCACTTCGTTCCCAACTGTACGACCGGCGCGGTATGTTTTTCTCTGCTTTTCCCATTCTACAAAACCCGTGCTTATGTACGTATGTTGGTGCGTGTAAGACAGCTGGTTCGGTGGTGGTAAAGCCGGTGACAGATGTGAGACATTTAGCAACGGTCCTGCCGGCGCGTACCAGCCTGTCTGACGCTTAATCAACTTAAGGTGCCGGAACGTATTACGAGCAGAAAGCAACAAAGCTTTTATTACGTGCAAATCCTCGAACTTAGGCTACCCCCACGCAATACAATAGCCAGATAGTTAGAAACGGCCTACACGAAAGGCCGACCTAAATAATAGTCAGAGACGAACATATTAGATTAGACCATTTCAAGCTGATAGAAATCGCGAACAAAAATTAAAAAACAAATTAAAATTAAAGGATTTTTGTAATACACTCTCAGATAATTTTTAACGATGCAAAAATAATACGTTAATTGTAAACGCGATTTAATCGTCTGCAATTAAAAAAAATATGTTATAATAATAAATTAATATTTATTTATTATATATATTCATAATACAAACGGTAATAATAATTATACTTTCCATATTGCATAATATTATTTTAATGTTATAAGAATAGAAACGTGATTAATTGTAGTAGTATGAGAAGATTATTTCTCGTATAACGGGATTAAATTTTTTAACATGCAATTAACATAGTCGAGTTATGTTACAACCAATTTTCGAGGTAATCTCTTCCCCGGAGAATCACTCGCGAATACACCTGCGCGAGTGGCCTAGAAATTCTCGTATTCCAGCTCAAGTCTCGAGGTACGCGGTTCACAATGTAAAATATGACGGTGTGCCATTATCCAGGAAGTTCCAAAAAGAGCGAGGTTTGCACTCTATTCTGCAGGATTTCAGTGCATAAAGCGGTAATAATCTTTACGAATCTGGATACGAAATGGATGAGAATAGAAGGATGATTTACTGAGATGAATTCTTGAAAATATATATAACATTATCGTCAAAAAACTCCGAAATAACAATATCAAAAGAGACATATGGGAATTACTCGTTATCGTTATTCGGAAAAGGATCAAATATTCCAGACTTCACACTCGGAGCTTTCGAAGTGCTCTTTTCATCAATGAAGCCGCCCCTTAGGAACAAATTTGCGACATTTCGTTCCGAGTTTTAACCTTGTTTCACTGAATTCTCCGTCTGTCGCAAATTCGTTTCTTACATAACGATAACGAAGTGTACAGACTGAATGTGTCTGTATTGCGTCAAATTAAAATATTTATTGCAACAAAAGTGACAGTAATTTTAAGAGAACGCACACTGACGAACTATTCGGTAAATGTTATAATTGTTTACGCTTAAATTTCTGCGCAAATCAAAATCCATTTCATACAAAATACAAACTAAAAAAAATATAATTAAATATAATTAGGAAAAAAATTTAATTTAATTAACCACAAATTAGCTTTGTTACTATTAACATTATTTTTGTACATAACATTGTATTTTTTATCATTACTCCACATCATGCAAATTATATAGCACTGTTTTTAGCAACAATAATAATATATTTATTATAGTGATATATCTAAAAAATAAGAAAAAAATTAATTAATTATATTTATTATTATTAATAAAATATTTCTGTATTCATCGTTTTTAAAACTACACTAACATTTATTATACATTTTTAAGAATTTCATAAAAAATTGCCTTTTAAATAGGTATTTTAACAAAGTCTTTTAATTATAAATATCCTTTATTCATTTAATCATAAAAGTCTGAAAAGTAGAAACTTTAAAATACCTATTGCAACAATTGCAAAGTTAAACAAATAATTTATATCGAGTACAGAGCGTTAGTTTATCAAATCTATCATGCATTTCTTATAATTCATTTTACCAGTATAAATAGAAACTTTCCAGTGGACGTCCCATTGCGACGGCTAAATCTACGACAAAAGGTAAGATTCTCAACTCCTAGAACTGAATTGACGGAAAAGAAAGAGAGAGAAAGAGGGGGGGGAGGTGAGCGCGAGATAGACGGCATTCGAGTTAGTTGGAAGCTCCACAGAAATGAATTGAATAATTTAGCGAGTCAGGATGAAGGGATAAAGCGAGTAAGCTCGAACGTGTCCTCTGGAAAGCCTCCGAAAATTCCATGGATGAGGTAGCCTCGGAAGCATACCAGCTCGTCCCACGTCTTTCCCTCTTCAAGCATTTTCGTCACACGTGCTACATTCGGGAGGCCCATCGTCGGGAAATAATTTGCGAACCAACGTTATAGGAATGGCTACGGGAGTAAAAAGAAATTTCTTCCGTGTGAATCGCGGAAAACGTAATATTCTTGTACGTCTATTTTACTAGGAATCCCGGTATCCGATTTCTCGTGTTTCCTAAATTTAGCTCATTGTAAATCCACGCCAATTTTCCTACTAATTTTTCGAAATTTATTTTTTCCCTTTTTTCTGGCATCTTGTATCTTTCATGTTGCATTTGACAGCGATTAGCATTCCTTTCTCAATGCAAATTTAAAAAAGTTACAATACAATTTAAAAGTTTTTATCTATTCCGTGAAAGTTATTTAATTAAAAATAATTATTCAGATAAACCGTCTTTTAATAAGGATGTACTAATTATTGCAAGAATCGTTTACGACATTCTTGATGCAAAATTCTAATAGCTGCGCTGGACATTTCGACAATAGCCGAGAGGACGTATCTGAATTATGTATTTCGTTATCCTAAAACCACCAAGCACTGTCGCGGTAACAATTTGTCAGCGGGAGATCCTGGAAGCTTCATATTCGCTTATATAAGCGCACGCGCATTTGCACATATACAAATGCATATATTATATATAAGAGATAAGAAGAAGAGAGGAAGATAGAGTATAGTTAGACTTTCATCCTCGACGAAACTTTGAAGCAAGCACGAATCGTAGTAATAGTTTCACCGAGTATAATTATGCTTCCTTTTCAGAATTAATATGCAGATAAAGCGGTTGTGATAGAACCACAAGCTAGATCTTACAAAGCTAGTATCATCAATGATTCAATCGTGAGAATTCTATTTATACACTAATCATATAAATAAGCTCACTATTAAAAATAAAAGTGAAAATAAAAAATAGCATTAAAGAATTAATTCTTTCTCTTCTTTCCAAATGTATCGAAGCTATTTTCACGAATAAATAACAGGACCGTCAATTATGCAAAAAGTTGAAGGAAAATATTAATAAATATCTAATAATTACAAAATATAATATTCTCTCCGTGCGAGAAATAAAGTAAACAGTCATTATACTAACGACGTTCTAGTGCAAACTTTGAATAAACGGTTATAAAACGATCGAGCATACAATATAGAACGATATAAAAATATTTAACTGGTTGCGGAATAGCAAAGTTGATTTCGTTCATGGCGATATAATTCTTCGCGTGTCAAATGCAGTTGTATAACGACATATACGATTGAAATTTTTATAGGCATTCTCAGAAGCCAATGAGATATTGCATGTTAAAGTATATTTAACTTTCAATTTACAACACAAATGTAATTTTCAGATATATTTCAAGATAGACTTGATTTTCTCACCGAATTAATTACTATCTGATCTAAAACAAATCGCAATGTTTATAAAATATTTGTATCAACATTATATAATAATTTTTTAATTATATTATATATATATTTTATTACTTTTATTTTTATATCCATTATTTATTATTTTCAATTAATTTTATTATTTTATATAAAAAGATTTAAAACATTTGCACATTATTCAATGAAGTTTCTTTAATGTTGCGATATAAATAAAAATTAACTATCTTACGGGGATGATTAGAATTATTTGCAAAATTTTCGCATCATCGTTATCTATGGGACATGTTTATTGCCAAGGCAATTACACTTCAAAGTACGGAGCTTATTTAAAACCGATGGAAAATAAACGATGTTAAGTGTACGAACTAAAGCATAGTAAGAATGAGTCAAAGGATAGTGAGAAGAAGCATCGTGAAGTGATAAAGGAGCAGACGATGTTGCAACACGCAAAGCGAAGCACTGACGGCTCAAAAATTGGCGTTGAAGTCGATAGCAGACGATAAAACTTTAGCTCGAGGCAAGCACCGACGGAACTTCGCGCCATTAGATACTCTTGCAGTTCGAACAATAGATAGGAAGGGCTTCCATACACCAACTATTCTTTTCTTTTTTCGCACCCTCCCTTTGTTGCCTTTCGTCTTATGAAGTACTTTGTCCCTTGTGAACGCCGATAATATTGGCTCTCCCTTTATTTATTTTCATCCTCCACGCCTTGTTCCTTCCTTTTCCTCTTCTTCTTCTCTTTCCATTACTTCTTTCTCAACATTTTATATAGTTTTTCTCTTATTTCTCAGAGCATTCGCAATCACCATACAGAACTCAATATCTATTCTATTCGTAATAAAGCAAATTTCTCGGTAGAATAACTTTTTTTTCTGTACAACTCGAAAATAAGTGTGCTTTCAGTTTGACATGTACACCCTACCTATTCTCAATCATCTACGCTCAAATATAACAATTTATCTTCTTTCACGTCACAAAAGTTCTTATCCTCTTTTTACATCATAAATATTCTTGTTAATAATAATATAGTTTTTACTGAACTTAATCTTATGCCAATCTAAATTACATACACGAATTTATAAACAAGTAATCTAATTTACGGATTCACATATCTCTCACTTGCACCGTGTATATCTTATTTTACATAATACATGACATGGTTGCCTAGAACATTAATAAATGTCATTCCATATATATATGTGTGCGCGCGTGCGTGCGTGCGTGCGTGCGTGTGTGTGTGTGTGTGTGTGTGTGTGTGTGTGTGTGTGTGTGTGTGTGTGTGTGTGTGTGTGTGTGTGTGTGTGGGAGGGGGGTCTTCGCCATGCTTTGACCCTGTATTCTTTATTCTCTTCAACTCCCGTCCGTCGCTCTATGGTATCTCTCTTTCTTCCTGCTTCCCTTTTCTTTTCTTCAACTACTATCTAGTACTATCGTCTTCCACCATCCAGGTAGGTCACGTTTCTATTTTGTATTCCATCAAGCTCGCATCCATTCCGATGCCAAACAATGAAAAGCGTCCACGTCTGCCCCGCTATCACCCTCTCTTTTAGGCTCTCTTACACCCTGATGCGTCTCTAAGTCTGTTCTGCAAAGATCTCGGCAAATTCCTAAGCGGCGTATAGTCAAAAAGCTGTACATGTTTTCACCCTATATAATCTTCCTTTCTTCTTCTTCTTCTTCTTCTTCTTTTTCTTCTCTTATACATACATTTACGATTTTCTTTCCATCTCTTTCTTTCATGGCGCTATGCAAGAAAACGAATGTTTCAAATCTGTATCAAAATGAGACGAGCTTTTATTCGACTCATCTCGATTTCAAATGCAAATGCATACTGCGACGAAAGACGCAACTAAAGGGTTGGAAGGAACATACACCGCGAAGCGGTGAGACTTCGTTGCGTCACGTTTCCCGACTTCGTATCCAATCTACCCTCTGGGTTGTTCAAGGCTGTGGAATGTTTCGCGTTATCGCAGAGTTCGATTCTGTGCTCCGGACACATCGCGTTCGTGTATACTATAGTGTTGAATAAGGAGAACTTTCATTAACCTTTCAAATGTAACATGTTATACAGAACATACAATCGATACATCCAAGAATTCAGAACATTACAGAAAATTAAATTGCAAAATGCAAGTAAATTCTAATACAATTTTACCTCTAATAAATGAGAAGGCAGAATTACACAGAAGAATGGTTTTGCTGAAATATTTAAAAATTTAGCCAGATACAAAATTTTGAAAATAATTTTGTTGAATTATTAAAATAATTATGTAAAATCCTCAAATTACTGGAATGTCAAAATTTACAACATTATTCATCATGTGTGTGTGTGTGTGCGTGTGTGTGTGTGTGTGTGTGTGTGTGTGTGTGCGCGCTTGAGATTTTTATTTAATTATTCTGATAATGCTTAATTATTCAACAAAATTATTTTCAAATTTGCACTATTAGATATGAAAGAAGTAGTAGTAATCGAATCCTTCAGTTAAATAATATTTTACTTTTTAACTTCAATATACGTTAAAATATAAATTAATCCATTTCTGTGATTACTTTTAAACATCGTCGATATGCATTTAGTAAATAATAAATTAAATTTGGGTAAAATTTAATACATTTTCTTGAACTAAATTTAACATCATTGTTTTAATCAAATTAACGATATATTGGATAAGAGACGATCTATAGAAATAATTAAAAATAACTCAAATTTTATGGATATAATTTGATATTATAATTTAACATCTAGCTAAATTTTTAGATACTTTAAAAAACTCGTTCTTTTCGCGCAAGTATAATATAAAAAAAGGAATAAATTGCAGAATTTGTATTAAAACAGTGTACTTTTTTTATTTTCTTCAAATGAAATTACTTCGAGCATGCGCGCATCCATTACGAATGAAAAATAAAGCGAGCTCGGTTCGAAATCGTTCCGAGATAAATCATGCCACTGTTAGTATCTCGCGAGATTTTATAGTTCCTCCGTAGCATCTATGCTATAACCTCCTTCCGCCCGCAGCATCTAACTTTTAACTGCCTCGACAAACTTCCCTTCCTGTTAATCCTCATGATAACGCCATGGAATCGTTACCTGCCACTTTCAACTTTTAGGTACACACTAATAATTCCATCCTCTCTACAGAATATCATCGAGAGCTATGTCTTTGCTATTAAACTGAAAATTTCAAGACGACTTTTACCGTAATACCTTCAATTGTTGCTTATATATTATTAATCGCATGGCTGTTTATCGTTAATCGAAATTTCAAGAAAATGTACTAGAGATAGTGATTGAAGAAACAGTAACGTATACATTATGCCAGTACAAAAAAAAAAAGGTAAAAGTCCGCATTTATGGCAATAAAAATTCCTCCAATTTTATTGTCAGTCGATCTTCCTGATGGCAAACGAGCGATTCGCTAACCTTGTTTATCTTTTGCTTGTACGTTTTTCTTTCCCTCAACTTCTTTTCCTGTACGAAGTATTGCTATACTAGCCCCGCTACTAGGAGAATCCAGTAACCACCGGTATGCAACGGTAAATGTATGCTGTATGTAAATGTTATCCGAGACGTACGGTAATCTGGAATTTGCTTCGCAGACGTGTACATTTCGTAGCGGTTCGAGGGTAGCCACGATGTCGGCGAGGGAGGTTTACGAAGGGCAATCGACGGTCACGAACAGAAATCGAAATGGAGACGGATGGCGGGCGTGACAGAAATAGCAATCCTATAATCGATAATATTATCGTTCAAATTAATCACGAGATAAGAATCAATCTTTCCCGGCTTTGCTTTTCGAGTAAAAAGCATTCATACAATATTAGAATATATTTTCAATGTACGTTCGGGCAAATTTTCTAAAATTTATCTTCAAATATAAATAAAAAACATTTGTATATTGGAAAGATTCTTTGATACACTTGCAGTAAAATTTTCAGGTGTAGAAAATATTATACATACTATGAAAACTATTTTGCTGAGATATCTAAAAATTTAACTGGATACAAATCTGAAAATAATTTTATTAGGCCATCAAAATAATTATATAGGAAAACTCAAGTATAATAAGCAATGTTTTAAAAAAAATTTCATATTCTAACAATTAGCTTGAGCGTCCTACGTAATTATTTTGATAGTTTCACAAAATTATTTTCAGTCCAATACTCTAGTTGCAGTACCTAAGTTAAATTTTTAAATACTTCAGCAAAACCATTCTTTCCGTGCAACAATCACGAACAATATGATGAACTTATCGACCCATAGAGAATAGAAAAGTTAACAATACACCACGTTTTCTGGATGCACTAGGCGTAGAAAGAAATTTTTCTCGCATGGTTGTTCCAACAAAAAGTAAGAAGGAACGGTAGAAATAGGAGAAGAGTTGAGAATCACTGGAACGTGGAATCGGAAAAATTGTGCCGAGTGTGCAAAGAGGAAGACTTCTTTGATTTCTCCTTTTTTAGTTTGGGGTTGGCAAGCCTTTGATTGTCCGCAAGAACCCTTCAAGTTTCCTAGTCTATATTCAAAAATAGACTCCGATGAGAGTCAATTTGATGCTCTAAAAAATCGCTCATTATATTTCGCAAACTAGCTGAATATCTAAAACCAATTTTAAATAAGTTTTCTTTACGTTTTGCTAAAGTCAATATTTAATAATCATTCTAACGAATAAAGTGCAGAATATATTGATTTCTCATAATATTAAGTATAAAGCAATATCATTTGCAAGCAACATATAATGTTTAACAAATTTCAGTCATCAATTGCCATTAGATCCTGTATTTATTAGGTACAATTACGCGAAGATAGGCGTAGTTTTAATCGTTATCGAAAAGTACATTAACGCGTAACGAGAGACATCGTACATGTGAATGCAATTTCAATGTTGCTGCAATGCGACTAACGCAAAATCATGCGCATATATCGCTCTGCTTTAGAACGCCCGCTAAAATTGCGGTCGGACCGCAATATATAAAGTTACGAGAACCTACGTGTACGGCACGACGTAATTGAAAAGTTCTCTATCTAGACGTAAACAGAGCCACAAAACACGCCGTTCACGACTGCAAGTATTTTCGTCCATTACAGTTTGCGACTTTTGTAACTCTCTTTGCGCGCAGCACAAAACGAAATTTCTTAAAATAAAAAAACCGCCGCAATCGTATATATTGATATTCGTTAATGAGTGAAATGTAGGTGGAAAGTTTCGATCTGGAAAGATTAAATCAAATCTCGTTGGTTGCACGAATGCGTCAGGAGAAGTCGTAGAACTTAAATTACGGATCGAGTGCATAAGAGAATGACGCGAAATTTGGCTAAACGTACCGTCATCCATTACAAACTTCTAATGAGCCACTATTCCGGTCATACGACTGTCAATATTGGATGATATTACGCTCGTAACGTAACCATACACGTTATTCCCGATATTATACACGCATGCACATATCCGCAGTAACAAACTTAAAGCAAACGTATAACATAGGCATTGTGTATAATACGCACGAATATAATCACATGCTATGGATCGTTATTGCGTAAGCATATCTACGCAGTTGTCAATCCGTACAGTTTATTCCGTAATTATGCGGTATGATATTGCGTATATATCGTGTTGCTCCGAAATGCGTCCGGCATACAAATAAAATTTCCTGGTACCTCCGCCGCCATTCGAAGTCAAATACGAGCTGCAACATTAATATAATATTCCTCGAGAACGAACCGTGAGGCTTTTGTGGCGCGGATAAACAAATAAAAGTTTCCGGGATATAAGTACTGAGGCAGTCCGAATACGAGACAACGCTATTGCTGGATAACTCGCAGAAATTGAGAGAAGATTCTGCCGGCGCGCACATCTAAAGGCTGCACATCTCTGTGGTGGTCCTTTGCAACAAACCCCTATGCCCTCGACAACATTGCGGCGAGGAATTTATTTTCGCGCAATCCCGAGATATGTACCTGCCGTGAAGAGGATTACCAGATCTTAGGCGAATGCGCCGCGCACACTGAGACTCAGATTTTGACAAAAGCCAAGCTTACGTCGGTGTCTGATAATAACATTGTATGGTACAAAGGGATTATATTGAAATCACTGACAAAGGTTCTCTCCGACAATGTTTTCACCGATATTATTTCATCCCACACTGCACGAGTTTGACGGTACGCATTCACCGTCGCTGATGTTTGTCATCACCAATGTATTTTCGCCAAATCTTTTTCGCCCATTTTTTTCATTCAATCAAAATGTTACTTTGATATACACTTTCAATATATGTCTGAGTAATGAATTCATCATCTAGAATAGCTTCAATTTTGCAAAAAACTTTCTCTCAAATTATAAACAAATAAAATATTTCTTGTAATGCAGACAAAAATTTATAAATATTTATACTAATGAATACGTATTACTAATTAAACTCGGTATCAATCAAACTCAATGTTGATGAAATAATATCGGTGAAACTATTGTTATCGCAAAATCTTTGTCGGTAACAATTTCAACGTAATTAAGTACAAAGAAGTTAATAAATTAAATTATTTAGTCGTAAAAAATATAGTCGTATATATTAAAAATACTTAATTAGAAAGCGCTAATAGCAACTAACTAAAATTAATGGACTAAGTTAAATATTAGTTTACTTAAATATTATTCATTTTGTACCTGCTAATAACATAATTAAGAACAACATAGCAATGCAATCTCTCTATTTGCACATAACATTAAATTAAAAATAAATATTTTCTTTTGTTTCCTAAGATATGCACAAAACCCGGACTACATTAAATATTCGATTTCATTTCTTACAATTTGAAACTGTACTCAATTTTCTCAATGCGACGCGCTATGAATAGAAAGTGTTCTTATTCTGCTAGTTTACGACTGAAATAAGCGCGTGCGTAGAATCATACAATAATATAGTGACAATATAATAATTTGTTTAATAATATTATTTAATAATATTATACATATATGCATATGTTGTATTTAATAAAAATATAATTTGACCAATATACGATCTGTACAAAAGCGGATTATTTTATTTGTGAACTAACGTAAAATTTTAATTTACAACAAAATTTGTTAAAAAATATTCTACAATGTAGAATAATTACATATTGGAGATTTCATTAATCTCTCTAATAAAAGGATTTTTAAAAAGATATTAGTAAGTCCTTAAATTAGTAATAATTAATGTATGTGGCAATGATATGAAAAGAGATTGAATGTTAACGAACCATAGATTCGATCGTAATATTCATTAGTAATAAATTTGAGAATGAATTTCACCTTTCGTGCACATATTGTTGTTGAAAAATGAATGTAAAAACAAAATTAAATACAATTTATAATTAAGTATATCAAAATAAAATGTAAAAATATTTAAAAAAAAGACAATTTTTTATAGCATTTTATTATGCACAACAATTGCAATCTATCTTCAAACATTGAAAGTGATAAGAAGAAAATGTTCTCTTCTGCCACATGATAGCACGATTCGAAAACTTAACTCCTACTAAACTTAAGAAGCAGTAATGAATCACTTCAAGAAAGTATCAAGGTCCTGATCCACAGAACTAAATCTCCGTTACGAGTTTTCAAGTCGCAAGATCCTAATAACCGACAGCACGAAAGAGTAGGAAAAACCATGGAGAGCGAACAAGTGAATGTGAACGCCCGTCTTTCCAGAGAATCATTTGACGAGCGAACAAATATACTCCTCTATCTACGAGGGGGTGGAGCGCTCGCCAACAGAAAGTTTAAAAAAATTATACGCTTGCACTTTTTTAATTAAATTTGCCGCCGGTCAGCTTCCCCGACGAACGCGCACGAAAGCCGCTGTCGTGTCGTGGCCACGCGGTGGACTTGAGAACTCTCTGGAATTTAATTGAAGTCTGCATCCCGAGCAACCTTTTCGGGGAAAAAAAATATCATCACTGTAAATTCGCAAAGCGTAAAATAAAACGGAAACGACAAGACAAAAAAAATTTACCAAAGTACATAGATTTTTCTGTAGTTTTTCTGCACTTTTAATAAGGTCATAATATACTTTTTGTGTTTTAAATATATATAGCTTTTCATGTGCTGCTGACGAACAAAAAGTTAATATTGCCAGAAATATTCAGCTATATCAGATTCTTTCAATGGTATTAAAGAGCTTTAGACACATGTGAGAGAGAAGACGAACTGTAAAATCTTCAGGTGAATGTTTCGGCAGTAGACAATTCTCTCGAAGATAAACGGAAGAGAGGATGAGAGAGAAAAGTGATGCCTCGCCATGGAATAGCGATGAAAGTTGGAAAGTTAAGCGTCTTATGGGATTCACTACAAGTTCGAAGTATTTCGTGGGAAAAGTATCTTCTATGTCGACGTGCCTCGTGTGCGGAGATGCGCGAAAATGCGCCATTGATTTTTATCCGTAAGAAGTAGGCTTCCGTGAACGACTACGGAAGATAGAAGCGGAGGAATATCGCGATACTAAGCAGGTGCACATTTTAACGCAAAGATAGCGAAAATAAGGGCCGATAAAGAAAAACTGTCTCGAATTTCTCTCAGCTGCTCGTAATGGCAAACATCCATCTCGTAAATAATTCATATACACGTGTATATATTTGTATTATCCTATAAAAATTATACTTAGCAATATATTTCATGTTTCGGTTTTTCGTGTAACGGCACTGACAGTAAGTCATTTGAATACAGTAGTATTTGAAACAACCTTCTAAATATTCCACGATAGTTCCTCCCTGTAAAAAATGTTATGGACGATAAGTTATTTGTTTATCATATAAAATTGTTGTAGAGGTAACTGTGTACACTTTTATATTTTCTATGTATATTGTACATTTCACAGATAACATCCGACGTACGCTCAAACAGAATCACACATATCAGCTATTTTTGTTTTTTTTTTTTTTTTTTTTTTTTTTTTTTACGTATTGACCATTACTCGAGAGTTCGGTCACGAGATTCTCTACAAATAGTTTTACGAAATATTTTACGTGATCAAATATGCGCACACATGCGTTTGGGTCACTTGTCCGAAAAAGTCCGTTTAAAAATGAATGTACCTACATAGCTACGCGGTATGTGGTCACAAATCAAATTAATCCATGCTCTTACACGTCTTTTTTAAATATGATTTTTTTTTTATTTGTTCACCTCCTTTGTTTTGACCTCCTCGCTTCATGGAACTCTCTTATTCTGCGCGAATAGCTCGCTCGGGGCAACGTGATCGGAATACTCATTTCTAATTCAGATCTGTCGCGGCACGGACGTGTTCCTAAAAGTGTGCGACGGAGGGGTATATAAAGATAGCAGGTCTTCCGAGTCCTACAAAGGCTTACTCCAGGAGTCATTCTTGCGAACGGAACTAGCGAAAAAGGTCCAAATGTGGCTCAGTTGGCTGAACTGAACTAAAATATTGCTGTGATACTTAAGCCCTTGCCCGTGAAATTGTTTCGCTACTACAATGTACGTAGATAGATATCTTCGAAGGAATATTACTCACTTATCAATTTCATAAAAATAAAAAATTAATTTACTCAGCTCTGATGACGAGTGTGCAAACTCACTCATCCACACACACGAATCTGTTTTTTTCTATACGATAATACTGCTTTCATCATTCTGTTTTTCTAAACGTTCAACTGGTACGTTCGTGTTTTCGACGACTTAATATCTCTTTCACATGCAATGCACATATTCGGCAGCAGTTACAGCATAAAAATCCGACAAAAATAAGCATGACTCGCGGCGACCGAAAATATTCACACGCGACTTGGGGGATGATTCGATGATCGAAGAAAATGTCACATGGAAGCATAAATTTAGAAGCGGCATCAATATTTTCTCTTCTCCTCTCGAGATCAGTCCGTAGAATTTAAAAACTCGGGACATCTGATATTTCATATTAAAAGTCTATGTCCCACGTCACCTCAGTGCTATCACGGCATTTTTGTTCGGATTTGGTTGCGTGTGTGAGGGGCGCGACATTGTGTGTACTCAAGAACTTCTCTAGAAATCTGGCTGAGTCACTTCCTAGGGCTCCCCAAACTCGAGAAATGTGCATGTCACATATGCGCACGTTGTTAGATCGATATTTATGAGACTTATAATTGTATTTCCAAAATATCTATCGTCTAAATTGGCATTCGATCTCACAATTCTCTCATTCCCTATGCGGTAATAAACGAAGTTTATACGATCGATTCATACATGTATGTATAACTGTCTACGCATAACTGAAATCTGAACATATCTCGGGTTGCATTTCCATTTCCCAGCGAATTAAGATTTACGAACAAAATTCCGACGGATAGGTTCCCCGTAGGTATGTAAAGCAATTACTTGCGCAGGAAATATTGCGGTTTTGAAAGCTTATATCCCACGTGAGGAACAGATCCTTCAATTGCGCTACAAAATCCCGATACAAAGATATATTCCAATTATTATGCTTAGTCTTTCAATAAAAATAAACACTGATTATTCTTTTTATATAGAATTTAATCTGATGTCTCTTTCGATAATAATCGATATTCGTTTTGTGATAGTTGTGGATACAATTACTCTCAGAATTATTATAATTATCAATATCAAGTAGAACGTCAAGAGTGCGATATATATTCGAAATACTTCTCATTAACGAAAATTATTCTAATAGCTATATATGTATTAGAATCGAATATGATAATCGTAGTTAAACCCTAGATACGGTGGAAATAGGCTAAGTATGCTATATTCGGAAAGCTCAAATCTGAAGAGCAAAGCACTTCGTGGTTGTGCTTGCCGACGCCATTCTCTATCGTATGGAAGCGTGTGGAAATTCAAAAGCGCATGTTTGTCGTCCACTCGGCGAACCCTTCTGAAAATTGGTCCGGTGTCACCAGAGAATTTCAGTACCCTCTCTTGTGTGGTCCACGCGGGGTGCAAGAGAATTCAGTAAAATTAAATCAAGGGGCTTTCGTCCTCTTGCCCGTCGGAAAGCCGCGGGACAGCTATTACACTACGTACTTTGTATTAATACAGATATATTCGTGTAAAACCGCCGAGCATAATAACTCGTATTTAAATGTTATTGATATCCCAAGAGCTACGGTACATGCTTCGCTCAATTTCGATAAACGCGGTATATTTTCAAAAATAAACACGATATCCCTGTACTAATTTCTTGTGCTGTATTAATGTATAAAGATAATTTAAATATAAAATAAATTATTTGACATAAATGTTAATTCCATACGGATCTGTAAATGTGATAAATTCTGAAAAATAAATAATTTCTTTCAATCAATATTTTCTTTAAAAGTTTTTATAAATTTTTCCGTACTGAGAGAAAAGATTTTGCTAATTTAGCAAGCCACCAGTATCTTTAACCAGTGATCGGTAATATGTGACAACAAATTTTGTTGTTGTGTTTGCTACTAGTCTGTTATACCAACTAATTATTAACAGAAGCAAATAGAAAGCAAATAGAATCTAATCTATCTTTTGGATAGACTTTAGGCTCGTTTACATACAGCTCGTTTATGTAGATTATCGTGGAGTTTTAAGTTGTAAAAAACCGACCAAGCACAGTAAAAAATGTAGGAAGAATGAAGACTTGATTAGAATTGGTTTCTTACGATTTGGGATGCAATCGTCTACGACTTTTATATATATGAGCCTCTTATTTGCTAGTGATTTGCTATTAATTATTTGTTAAATTGACGAATTAATTTGCAATCGTAACAAATCGACCGGTTTTTTAACAAATATCACATTTGTTTTCTCTTGATTTGTTCCTATAAAATCATTTCTCTCAGTGTACCATTGGAGCGTTTGGCGCGTTTAGCGCAGCATTGTAAATCTTCAGAATCTAGGCCTCTAACATCGCCCGATTTTCAGGAAATGGTAGAAATGGATACCGCAAGCTATATACGTTGGATAGCTTCCAGTACGCGACTGCAGCTTTGGGGTCGAAATATCGCGATGGTTGTGGGGTTAGTATTACTGATATTAGCGTCGCCAGTAACTCTTTCAAAATAGCCTTGGCACATACCAAGCCCGTGTTAACTTCTTCCTTTTCTTGAATCACGTTTTGTGTTACGGCTCTCCCTCTCAAGCATTCTTTGATATAGATATCATCGCGGAAGTTAAGTTTGAATAATTATATACTTAAATCGACAATAAACACTTTGTGACTGCTGTTGTAAAGTTATTATATTTTTGTCTCAATGAGAATTTAGATTATTAATTTTTGTCTCAATGAGAATTTAGATGATTAATTAATCATATTGTTCTCGACGAATAGCGATACCATGTTGAAATGTAAAATCCACGGAAAAAATTTATAAAACATTTTAAAATAGTGATAAATAATTGATAAACAAAATAGTTACAGAGTTAATAGATCTTCAGGGATAAAGTTTTTCTATGCCTCACTAGATATCAAACGGACGCATTTTTTTCAAAATGTATCGATGTACAAGCCATCGATCTTTTTTCAGATTCTGTTTCACCACATCATACATCAATAGAAGAGGAATTGAGAACGAATACCATCGAACTCGATTCTGCGCTCGTATGACGTTTTTTTCTATTTGCTTTGGTTTTTTTGTTCGAGACTGTTTCTCTGGCTTCATATCTTTCTTATTTTTAATATATACCTGTTATTTCAATAACAAAACATAAAGGTATACACCCTGTCAGCGCGACGTAACAATAGAAGTCAAAATTTTTGTCTCATATGTGCTTCCGTCTTAGTATAATCGCAAGATATACTTGTTATAATAAACAAAATAATATATTATACAATAAATATTATTATAAAAAA
>NW_017259378.1:216865-217692 GCF_001594045.1 Atta colombica
AAAATATATTAAATTATACACAAAATTATTTAGCAGAAAAAATAAATGAAATTAAAGTTATTAAAATATAAACACACATATATATAACTATTTATGCTTCTATCGTTATTTTCTATGAAAATTCTCTATATATTTTATGCTTGAAAAAGTGTCACATCAGTATCAGACATTCTTAGCGCGTAGAAAATGTTTTCTTTACAAACGAAGTCATAAATTATTCCTTCGCAATATGATTATACGAAAATATAATACGACATTTATGTTGCTTGCTAATATATGAGAAAATTATTTTTTTTTCATACAAGATCTAGGGTATATTTCATATGACATATAGGCTTTCGAAGAATTTGTTCCGTAATATTACTAAAATTATATTTTATAATATGATTACAAATAATAAATAAGTCATGCGAGCGCAAAATCAATTCTTATGTTAAACATAAATAAAGTATATAACTCACAGTCATCGAAGTTCGCAAATCGAGTTACAGGAGTTACGAATGCACTTGGTAGTTTTATTAGCAGCGCCGTTTCAAAAATATCTTGAGGTATAAAAAGATGATGTGTTCTCGTCATTTAACAATCCTGGAAACGAAACGGGATGCAAATTAGCTGCTCTACGCACTTTACACTGACACAACGTCACTAGCACGCTGTCTTGTTGACGAAACTTATCACGTTCATTTCCACATATCACCATAATTCCGTCATAATATTTTATACCATATAATGTTCATTTTCTCATAATATCTGTCATTAATAGCACACCGCTCATCAATCTCGAATATTTATATCCATGTATGTATTGTATTGTATATATATATATA
>NW_017259378.1:217749-231829 GCF_001594045.1 Atta colombica
TATATATATATATATATATACGTGTATGTATGTATATGTTTTTTTATGTCTTAAAATGAAGAATATAAAACCTATATAGAAGCATATACATAAGTTCCGTATCTTGGATTCTATTAACATAAGATCCGTATCTTGGATTCTTATCTCTAAAATAGTTATATTATCATACGTTATATCTAAAGTTAAATTTGTTGAATAACCTACATTTCTATAAGCAAAATATTAATCAATATAAAGCACTCTTCAATACAAATGCATTGTTTTCCCCCTATTTTTTTTTTTTACGAAATAAATTATCAATAAGATGTGAGAAAATCAAGATGTGAGAAAATTCAATGTATCTTATTAAATCCGTAAGAAAGTTTTTAAATTAAAACACGATATTTCAACACCTTATATGCGCAAAAACGTCATTCATGTTGTGACATTCGCGTTGAGAAATTCAGATTACCTCTATAATATTATTACCGTTCAATATAATCAAACATTACAATCGTTGAGCTTCCAGCAACCTATAAACGTAAGCTCTTTTTATTGGTTATCGGCCGCGATCTCTTTCGTGCTTACACGCGAGTCCATTCATTGTGTAACAATGTCGGGTAGACGGTTTAATTGCGAATTATCGAGCCATTGCGAAATTCAATTGCCATGTAGGCTCTACTCACGAGTCTCACCCGCACGCGTCGCACACAGATGAAATCGTGCGTACAAAACACCTCGCTCATGTCCGACGCATGTCCATACGATCTTTCGTATTTTCATGAAATTTGATTTACTAAACACTCATTTTATCACTACTCGTAAACGTTACGCTTAGTTTATATAATATATATAAAATATTGGAGATGCGTATAAAAGCTGTCTCGCACAGAGACAAAGTTTTTTTTATGTTACTGTCTATAGTGTCAAAATATAAAAATAATAAAAAATATAAAAATATCGTGATCCTTTACAATTTATCGCAAAAGGATCTTTAATCTTCTTTTGACAAATGACAAATTATACACAGGAAAACGATTTCGTTGAAGTATCTAAAATTTTAAATAGATATAAATCTGAAAATAATTAATAATATTGGATCATCAAAATAATTCTATAGAATGCTCAAATTGGTTGCTAGAATGTTAGAACATTTTGCAGCATTGCTCATCATGCTTTTACAAAATTAATATTTTGATTAAAATGAAATAATTTTCAGATATGTATCTAATAAGATTTTTAGATACTTTAGCAAAATCATTTTTCCGTGTAGCAATATATATAATAATCTACTTGAATTATTTTATACTACTATATTGTCCTATCGGTGCAGCAATAGTTATAGCAATAAAACTTTTTAAAATCTCGTTAATCTATATGTTTATGAATTGTATTTCGATTTTCAATTAATTGTATAAAAAATATTATTTCCAAATTAGATGATAAATTCTTTTCGAAGTACTTTTCAAATTTCTGGGATTAAAAAAATAAAAGGGAATGCAAAGCAAAAAATATTTCATTTTAAATTAAATTAAAAAAAAAAATTTTAATTGAATAGTCGGAAGAAAAAATATTTTCATTAAAATATTTTGTAAATCAATGCTCTCTTAATTTAACTTAACAAAGCTATTCAAAAAGTCAAAATTTCTAACAAACATGACAAGCACTAAATATTTTATTTTTTAATTCGCTATTCACAACGTACGATGTTTTTTTGATAATGGTGAAAGACTTTAAATTTTTAATAATTTAATCACTATGCTGAAGGCAAAATCTATCTTCATTTTTTAATTAATACGATCATTATAGTACATTTAATTATAGTAATTATTTTCATTAATATAATTACTTGTCATTTAATACTAATTAAGATAAACTTCTGAATAACCTTAAAAAGCCAATAAATTAAAGTATTAAAACATAATATTCCAATAATAAAAAAAAATGACAGAAAATATTTTAAAACTGATTGAACTAAAATAAACGAGCTGGGTAAATCATTATTTTACACTTTTATTAAAAATATACATATATATCTATTGAGAATAAATCGTAAATTAATGATCAAATATAACAAAGGACTAAATCGTAAATTAATGATCGAAAACAATAAAGGTCCTTATAACAAATCAATTCTTTTTAATTTCATATATATTGCACAAAGCATTTTCCATGCAACCTTTCCATTGCCTGAAAGCAACGACCTCTAATTCCGGATGATTAATTAACAACAAGATAGCAACTCTGTAGAATCAAATACCTTCCACCTTGTTGAATTTCAGAAATTAAGTTTATAAACGTTTGGAATGATAAAATGTAGCAAAAATCTGAGTTTTCGTCTCTACAATCACACGAAATTTCAATTGATAATAGCACTTTCGAATTCTCCACTACATCTCGCTAAAAGACACTCCAATCAAAATAATTCAACTAACCCGAAAACGCTTCGACACTCAGTTCCACGAATCCGAACGAGATAAAGCTATGAGGGAACGCAACCGTGATCGACAGATGCTCCAAAAAGTTCGCCGGCAATTTCACGATCTCAATCGATTGCAACGGTTCACTCAACGATCTCGAGAGAAGGGCGTATTGATCGATTGCTCGCACACGATCCGGAAAGATGTACGTCCATCACGATATACACACGCGTTCGTCAGAAATACACGCACTACCGCGAAACCGCAAAGTGCTCGCGGACGACGCAAAAGGACGAATGAACGGAAGCTCTGCGCTTGAAAGCTCGCAAGCCCCACCGCCCTTTCGGCGCGTGCGGACTAGAGCAAACTTGACCGATCGTAAGCGAGCGACGCCGAGGGTGCACGAAGAACCCAATGGTCGGGAGGGGTTTGACATATCGCTGCAAGATAATTAATCGGTGGAAATATAATGCCTGATCAAGAGTGTAAAGCTCTTGCTTTTTTTTCCTCGCATGAATATGCTATATGCGCAAAGCTGAAAAAATGAAGAAAACTCTCGAACGAGAAGCTTATGATGGAGTGATGTCGCTATTTAAAGTCCTTCATAAAAAAATTATTAAGTTCCATAAATTTAATTTTCTCACACTTTTGTCCATTTTATTCTTTCTTTTTTATAAAACATCAAAAAGAAACATTTATGTGAAAATTGTTTGTAAATATAAATTTTTATAATATAAGACACTCTATACGTCCGTCTAAAAATATATTTGTTCGTTACAAAATAATCAGTGTGTATATGTAACTTATAACAATTAACTTTAACATATATTTACATAGAATACCTACATGATTATACCTAAATAGTTAACCTATATGTACGTAGATTAAAAGTATCTTTAAACTCTTCAAATTTTGAACGCTTTCTAAATGTATTACATCGTTACAATAACGCGCAATCCATTTAAGATACTTTTACTTTTCGCGTAGCAATAAAAGAAGACTGTCGTTGGATCGATAAAACGGAGCGACAATGAGATAACGTTTACGTGTCCGTTAGAATCCACAGGCAGCATCGAAAAGCTCCGAGTCCCCAAGCATGCTACCAAGCAGGCAATTGGTCGACTAGCGCCAACCAGCGACCTGTGGACGGTATTTTACGCCTCGTAAAAAAAAAAGAAAGCAAGCAAAGAGACGAAAGGTGAGAGCAAAAAAAAAGATGGCCTGCTCCAATCGAATTCATTTCCATCCGTGCACAAGTACTGAATCTGCCGGCTTGGACGAGCGATTTCCTCGTGCGTAAAATTCATTGTCGATACCCTTCCGATTGATCGTGATAGTGGAGCACGGGCAACCAAAAGCGAGAACAAAGAAGCTTACCGAAAGCGAACGGAACGATATCATCTAACTCTTCATTGTGAATTTTTAGTTAATCCCGCGAGCTGCGAGGTGACGTGCCCGATGTGACTGACAGTTAGAAAACGATAAAAGAAGAACAGAATAGATATTTAAGGTGTGATAATTAAGTGCTCATGACATACTGAAAAATAACGTGTTTAGGATTTGCGGAAACATATGGTTAAAATGCAGCAAATAAGCTTTAGCTTCAATCGTTGATGAATACGTTCTTCTGTGGTCGGATAATTAAATACCAACCGTTTGTACAAGCTTTGATCCCTCCAATCAGTACGTTGCAACGTATTCTAGTAAAGTACGCAACCCTCTGTATGCTTCAAAGTCTCTCTCGCTTTCATGGAATAAATTGAAATACACTTTGAATATTTAATGTTTAGACACCTACCAGGAAAGAGTCTTTTTTTTCTTCGATTCACCCTACAACAATTTTGAAGTTCTCTAATTTCTTACAGTAGATAATACTGTATTAAAGTTCCAGGTTAACTAAATAAAATTGTAACTAAGTAAAATCTTGCTGCAGGGCTACTCTTCTATAAAACGTTTCGCGAAAACATTCAGATGCTTTTCAATTACTAAAATAATTTTTTTATACATTTATGTTTCCCTCACTCTGATTTTAATATATTAAAATGATAATAATTTCAATAACAACATATATTGAAATACTAATAAGCAAAAATTGAATAAATAATTTTATTACAGACATAAAATAAAACAAAATTATTTATATTTCTTTTTTTCAAGAAAAGGTTAGAATCGATTGAATCATTGGCAAAATACGTTAATTTACAGCGCATACAACACAAGATACTATAATCTTATTATTTTTTTTTTTTTCCTTGAAAATTACGTCGGCCATCTGAAGCCCTTTAATTTCACAAAGTAACACATGAACGTGCGTTTGAGGCGGAACGAGGCCGAGGCCGGCGGCGATGCGCTTCGCTCATCAGGACGGTATAACCATGATACTAGAGTTACTCGTCAAATATTTACTCCGAGATGCTGGCGCCAAGCAAGTGATATCCCAGCTGATCCAGCTTCGGCGAAGCGAGAATACGCCCGCGTGAAAAATGTTCCATTTAATTGATAGATAGATGAGCGGATCTTTCGCCGCAATTGAATAACGTCTTTACGTTCAAAGGCAATGGACCTCTCCGCGAAACGCGTTCAATTATTATCGTTTCATCTTGAACCTCGTTTTTCCCAAGAGCACTTGCTGAAGAAATCTGATGCGCACAGTCTATATGAGAAGTCAAGATTTATTATAGAAAATACGATAAAAGTGTTTATAAAAGATACACTTTCTCTTATTGCTACAATAAATAAAACTAAACATGAATAAAATAATAAACACATTAATATTGTAAGTTGTTTACAACTCCAATGTAATGTAATTACATATGCTTTAATCAGTGTATACAATTCTTATGTTTTAATCAATGTATACAATTCTTATGCTTTAATCAATGTGTACAATTCTTTGTGTGTGTGTATGTGTGTGTATGTGTGTGTGTGTGTGTGTGTGTGTGTGTGTGTGTGTGTATTTTGTGTGTTGTATAATATTGTTAGTTAGAATACACTGAGAGAAATGTAAGAATATCAATATCTTCAAAATAGGAACATCAATTGTTTATAATCAATAAAAAAAATATAAGCAGAGAGAAAACAGTTGGCATAAAAAAAAAAATAATCTAATATATTTAATTAAATAAATTAACTTTTGAAAATTAATTATACTGTATTTTTTATTATCAAAGAATTATACTGTATTAATTATTATCAAAAAATTATTAAAAAATATCATATATTGTCCTACAATATATATTAATGAAATATTTTATATTGTCTTATTTAATATTATATAAAAAAATACGTATGTATTAGACATAAAAATATATGTAATTAAATAGTTTGTAACATAAATAGAAATTTTGAAATGTTCAAATTTAATAAAACATGTGGACAAAAACATTTCAACTCCATCGTAACTCAGATTGATCCACATTCATTAACATAGTGAACTTACTTTACTTTCTTTAAATATTTAAAAAAAAAGAAAAAAAGAAATATAATTCTGAATTGATAAATCATACTTGAGGAACATGCTGTTACGCAAAACTGAAAGTCGTTTATAAGATATTCTTATTTGTTAATTCACAATACATTTAGTCAATTATTTTAATGTTTGAAAAAACGTATGACAAGTTTTCCAATTAGCATTAATTATAAATCATAAGCTAATAGTCAGTAAAATTACAAGCAAGTAATCAGCACAATCTCTAATTAATTGTTTCCCTATTGATTGGTTTTGTCGTATCCTTGCTATATACGCGTACTCCATTTTCGCCTGTTACGGCATAATTAGCGAAATGAGTATTAGTGTAATATACATTCAGCAAAAGAACATACAACATACATCAATTTAACTAGTGCACGTGTAAATATATTTAAACAATGCTCATCAAAATATAACAAAAAATTAATATTACAAATTTCGATTATATCAAAAATATATAAATACTACTCGCACAACATAACCAATTGAGTTTTCGAAATGTAATATAAGAGAATAAAGAGAATAGAGAAAGTTCGCTATAAGCGTTCTGACCGTGGAAACGGTTTAACCGCAAGAATAATAATTAATTGATATGGTTCTCCAACCAAAGCATCGCCCAAACGTTCAACTGGCAAGACCTCGTTAAGGGAATTAAATTCGGTGATGCAGACTGGATTATAGCGGTTTCCAATTGGACACTAAGTTAATGCTGGAGATTAGCGGTGGAATCTCGCGATAGTAATGGATGTTCTTCTCGCGAAATCAACGATAAAAATTTTATTTTTGTTGTGCCATACAAAACATTAGAAATGATTGGTAAATATTAAACACCATCGACATTAAATTCTCTGTGAAAATCGATTGCATCGCTACACATATATTTCTGCATAATATTAAATAAGAGAACAGCAATATCAAATATTTCGTTGATGTGATAAACAAATACGATGTACATTTTTTAATTATAATTACAATAATCGTTTTTGGAAAATACTGTTCATTTTTATACAATTTACATTTCTATAGCTAAATATCGGTACTTTGTATCCAATGGAATAGAGAATGGCTTTAGTTAACGACCGTTTAAGGGATGGTAGTAATCGGGGATGGCTCCGCGCTCCGTGACTGAGAAGGGACGTATGGCCCCGAGGGTTAATAGATGGCCAATGTCCTTGCAGACCGAGGTCAGACACTGTGTCATCCTCTCGTCATTACAAATGCAGATTGGACCTCCTGCCATTACCTTGTTCCCTATCTAATCGTTGTCATCGGGAATAACTACGGACGCGAAAAAAAAATTGTCTTTTGGCCGGCTTTCAATCAGGATTTGAGCAGTACATTGACCAATGTTGCCATGGAAAACCGAATTTGTCGCGCCTCATAGATTGACGATGCGCGTTAAAAGCTCGTTCTCCGGAGTTCCGTGATCCCGCTGAATGAGAAACGATAGAGATGACTAACGAGAAAGCTGCTAGGTGATACGTTTTTAAAATTGGATAGATTGACATTTTCAAATTGGCATCTGCCCCCCCCCTTTCACACACATACACACACACACACACACACACACACACACACACACACACACACACACATACACATACCACAATTTTTCTTTGACATAACTGTAAGTAACGGCAAATTAAACAAAAATTCAAGAGACTGTATCAATTAAACAGACTAACATCCAATTAATAAAGGACTAACATAAAATAAAAATAAAAATTATGAAAAATAAATATTTATCAATAATCGATCTAAAATTGTATTATTAGATATGAATTATTAATATAATTAGACGAAATAAGATTTCTTAATTCTTTTAATGCACATATTATATTTAAATTAAAATTTTAATTTGTAGAGAATATGTGCTGGTCATATTTGAGTTTAATGACCGTAGATAAAAGAATACAACACAAAAACTACGAGATGCAGCAATTTTCTGGCTGTGTAGTTGTGAAAAATGACCACTGACAACATTTTCGTAAACTACTAGCAATAATGAGGGAACATGGATGTAGAGGCCATGTAGGTAGGTTGTTATACATGTACCAACCAATGAACGTGACAGATGCATCGTACCGACAAGATTCGAATACTCTGCTTGACGAGCTACTCAATCGAGCACTCGATACGCTTGATATTCCCAATAATTAGCAATAGTCATTACAAGTGGAAGACGTCACATCATTCCTGTATATATAGTGTATACTTTATACACACACATACACACACACATATATATATATATATATATATATATAAAAAAAAAAATTCAAACTATAAAGTAATACTTACTACTTACTAATCTATAATTAACACGTCATGTGAGCTTAATTTTTGTTTGCAGAATTATTTTAACATATAATATTTTTAAAACTAAAAGCACTTTAAATTTCCAAATATTTGAATGTTCATTTCAAAAAAATATAAAATATTAATGTTATAGACGTACAATATATTTAATAATACATTTTATTATACAAAATTGTGCGAATAACATAATGCAAGTCCTCGTCCGAGATTACGCAGGTACAGCTTGCTTTAGAAATTCGATGCCATAAAGGACAGGCGCGCAGACCTTTGAAATGACCAACACGATGAGAACGTGTACCCACTATTGCACCATTAACCTTTGCTGAGGGTAACCTCCTTCATTAACCGTCTGGTTGAACCAAAACTAGTTGCACCGATTCTCTGGAAACGATAACCACCGTTTCATGATGTTGATTTTTTTCGTTATTCGAACGACCATTTACAGTCGAGATTATAATACTGCATCCACTGTAGTCCATTATACTACGATTGAAACTTCGTTCCTAGGAAAATTATTATAGCGTTAACCAGTTTACAAGATCACCTTATATTAAATCGACCTTACCGAGAAATTCTAATTAATCTAATTAAGAACTTCTAATTAAAAGTCTCACGGAATAAATTAAAATTGAATATAAAAACAAAATGTATAACGAGATAATAATAATAAATATCTTTAAAAAAATCACACGAAAATAACCCATAAATTAATAAAGTAATAGTAAAAATACAAAGTTATAAAATTTTTTTTAATATAAATTTTTATTTTAAAAACACATTTAATATGTAATACGTCATTATTAAAAATATATTTCATAAATATTTTTATTTATTTTATCATTTTCCAAGTATTTCTTTTTTAATAAATAATAACTTTAAATAAAACCATATCGAATGCATTCATGATGATGTAAAGACGTTCACTATGCTCTCAGTCTACCGATTCAAATCTATCTATTTACCGACCAAAATTTTACGAAGCTTTTGGAATAGAAAATGATGCGAGAAAATACGCCAGGCGAACATTCACACGACATTTGCGCTTGGATGGTTATAAATATGAATATGTAGATAAAATTTAAGAACAAATGGCCCAATATATATAAGTTTAAAGCAGATCTTTATAACGCTTTCTATAGACTAACACAATTTTGTACATGCAAAACACACACACACACACACAGAGTACATGTACAAAATAATGATGAAGGTAACGATTGTATTCATTATCCAAAGAATGTAACTGCAGTACTATTGTTATTACTAATAAGGAAATATGTTGTTATCAAATTGTTACTAAAACAAAGTAACTAGAACGATAATGGCATTACGAGCAGCGTGTTTCTTCTCAATCTTACATACACATAAAACATAATTAATTAGACTGAAATCAAATAATAATTGCAATACAGGAACCATCTCATGAGGAGTTATCATTCACATTAATATTTCTGTAGATTTACTAATCCTTAAGTTTTTTCCTATTTGTACAAAGTAGAATTTAACGTAATTTTTTCTAACTGCACAAATACAGTTGCAATAATATAATAAAAAATGATCGTATACCAATAAAACCATTCAAGTATGTATAAAACTTCCCAGAAAATTAAATGAAAAAAAATTTCTGACAATAAAAAAACAATGTTAGTGATCAATTAAAATAAAAAGATCAATAAATTGCTGAATGTTAGATCAAGATATATATACAATACAAACTTGGAAATACATAAACAAGAACTCTTAAGATATATGTATAAATCTCGTAAAATCAGTTTCATAATATATAATCATCTCTAAAGATTGAACAGGTGGATAACTAATGCTGCAGTAGCAAAAAGCAAAGTTGCAAACTAAAGAGTATGTATCGATTTTAGACGATGTAGCTCATTTAGCATACATTTTTATATTTGCATAATTTATAATTTTTTTATTATACTTATATCCTTCTGCTAATAAAATTTCTTCTGCCTATCCTCCATCGAAAGCGTGACCGCGCACCATCCACCCACGCTATTTCCCCTTCTCTTTTCCTACCGGCATTATAAATGGATTTTTCCATGCAATTTCTATTAGCATAGTTTTTACATAATTGCACACGGTACTGCAACCAGGCCGATGCCCGTGCGTAGTTATTTTACAAGGGAATAAATTGCTCTAGCGCGTACATGACAAGGATGCAGGTGAAAACTAAGCGAGGCAGCGCAGAAAGTAAAAAAAAAAACAAAGAAATAAGAAGTGTAAAAATAATAACGAGCAACAACCCGTCGGACATCAGTAGTAAGATACTCTTGTCCGTTTTCTACATCGTTTCTCATAACCATTTATTAGTTTGGGTTAATGTAACTCGTCTCACATTACTCAAGCAATTTCAGTAAGATAAAAAAGCAGATAATTCTTTTTGTCTGCTTTTTGTCTGAGATAAATTTAAATCGTACAGATATATTAATATTATAACAAATGCCACATTAAGGAGAAAGTTATAATTATCATATTTTAATTATGATAATAATTTGTAGTTATTTTTAGCACCATTTGTTAATAGCACTATAAATATAATTATTATTACTAACATTAAAGCAATAATAACTAAACTATATAAAAATGGAGTTCTTGAGCATGTTATTTTATTATACAATTCACAAGTCACAAATATCAAACATTTTTTTCTCAGTGCATATGTAGCCTAATAAAATTAAAATTGATATACTGATATATACTGATAGTGTAAATCACAGTTTTAAGCTACGTAATAGACTGTAACTACGAAAGAGATTACTTGCAAGTAGATCATATGGAACATTGTAAAAAACAAGATTGAAGATACTAGATTTACTGGTTAGGAACACAGTCGTGTTATAAACTTAAACAGGAACGACAGTAGCCAGCAGCGACGATAAAACAGAAATGAAGAAAGAACGAAGTCGAGTTTTACGCAGTGCTATAAACTTCCTGTATTATCAGGATTCACGCGGTATTCACTACCGATGAAATTATTATATAATACCGACTTTTACTATGCCGCGAATAATTTCCGTCTAAGCATTTTCACGAGGCGCCATCCTCCACAGCAAATGATCCAATCACAGCAAATCGATTCTCTCGCTTTATTCCGCGCACTCTTTGAAATCTCTCAGTCTATCTATTTCTTTCACTTTTTCACACGCACGCACGCACGCACGCACACGCGCACGCACGCACGCACACGCGCGCACATACGCACACACACACACACGCGCGCGCGCGCGCGCGCGCACACGCACACACGCGCACACACACACCGTCTCTTTTTTCGCATAAGTCTAAACATACAACCCCTTCTCTCTTGTTTGCTATTATCGATAATGAGATAGAAACGAGATACCTCCATATCCGTTTTTTCCATAAAACGGCTCCACTTTCCAGACTAGTGCATACTGAAAGAGAAAGGTGATATCGACAAAACAGGAAAAGGAAGGTATGTGAAATTACTATATTTTCTATACAGATTCTTATATATCGAACTAAACATTTACATTTTCAATTAAATTAAGCAATTCTCAATAAATGATACTGTATTACAACGAGTTATTTCATAACATGTTCAGATTTAACAGATTTAACAGATGGTGATTGAGAAACAATTTGTAACTACGCATGTTATCTAAATATATAATATTTTCATAAATTTAACATTAGATCATTTTCTTAAAATTTAGCTGCTTTTAAGGGAAAAAACATTGTCTCTAGCTATGAGTAAATATATATCATTACTATTCGCAGATTAACTAATTAATGTTAAATATTTTAGCTGAATTATTTCTTATCAACAAATTGTCATGAGTGATAGACAAATGTTCGACAAAACACGATCGAACGTGGTACTAAGACTATCGATGTCGTCGACGATATTTCAACAACGAGACAAGGGCAGCATAGTCGAGAGTGAAAGGAGATTGTACGTTATAGGTATGTTCAAGTCCTGAGGGAGTAGACAGTGAGGTCAGAAGCACGATAATAGGGATAATAAATGGCCTTGGACCGCCCTTTGCAATTCACCCTTGGCCTGTACTGAAACCTTTCGTCGAAAGACATGCACCAAGCTGAAACCGCAATTTCCGTATCGGCTTTTATTAATATACTATACACTGTCACCTTGTTAGAATGTGTGGAAATTTCAGTATTCAACAATTTGTAATTTCTTACAAAATATCAAGATTAATAATAAAAAGATGCGATGATTTAATGCGCTAATTTTGTATATTGTAATTGAGGTCTGATTTAACTGACTAAAATAATAAGTCAAAATTGACGCTACAAATCTGATTGTTAAAATTTAATTCAGATTTTTACAATTAGCTACATCTTTTGCTAATACGTACTGTATGCAAATGTAAAATCTTATCATTTAGATTTGTAAGATAACAGAATTTTATACATAAATAAATTACCCACAGAGTTGTATAATGCAATACATTTACATAAAGTATAGTTATCTGTCATGATTAAAACACATTTATGCTAAGTGATTCAGAAGTAAAATTGATTCATAAAGTATTATCGTAATCTAATTACACATGCATATTATACATGCATATCTCGGATACTTCATTAATCTTAATATACATAATATGAGTTTTCAGACCTAATGATGTATTTTTATCTCCACAATTTCCTCTTGCTTTTTTCAATAGATTATAATTTATATTTTATATTTATTTTTCTTTAGGCTTAAATCAAATATTTTGCGAAAAATCTTTAGATCGATAACCTTACACTGTTTTACTGAATTTTACAGTATTTTACTGCATTTTACTAAAAACAATAAAACCACGTTTTACGTTCTACGAAATTAATAGAGCCAGAAACTAATAGTCATTATGTCTTTGCAAAGCATCGTCTCGTTCACAAAGGGACAAGGAATTTAAGTTGGCTGGAGAGTCGGATTATCACACAATCTGTACCTACTTATTTCCAATTTACAGCAGAAGAAAGTGCTAGAAGTTGTCCTTATCTCGCGCCAATCCGCGAAGACTTACACCGGCTTCTGCGGGTATCGCAAAATCTCTCTAAATGGAAATTCGCTGTAGCGAAGTTTCCTCGCTTTCCTATATGCCTCAACACGTTGTCCTCGGTAGACTGATGAGCATGGAAACGATTCCGCTTGCTGCTTGTCGCTGCGCAGTAAGGGATCGAGATAATTCCTGAGAATTTCACACATTGCTATGTCGAATTAAAACGGTCGTTTGTTAAGACGATAATACCAAACATAGTGTATTACTCGGTATTAACGTTGCAAGTACATTACACGACTCTTTATCTTCGTAAAAATAAAATTAAATTACTATTTATATCCTTAAAAGTACTAATTTTTTTATTTTTACACATTATAATGAATTAAACTTACAATTATTAGAAAGTTTTAACAACAACCAAAAATTTTAAATCCAAAATTGTACAAACTATTTACAATTTGATATTTGTTTTTTATTTATATGTACATTAACAAGGATAAAAGATATAATTTTTCTTATTAATTTTAATTAAAAATACAATTTAACTGTGTGTTATTTTTTTTATTTATTGAATAAGTTCAATCTTGTCAATATTATCATATTTCTATATGTAACAAAGTAGCATTAATGAAAAAAATGATATTTTTGATGTAATGAAACCAAAGTTTACATTAATAGTGAGTAAAACTTTAAAGGAGGATACCACAGTGACAGATCAAAAAATAGAGTTGGCTTTAGCATATAATTGTGTCAATCATTTACTTTGACAATTTAATTTTGTTGTAATTGTACAAACTAAGAGTTATATTTTATTTGTAAAAATAAGTTAAAAATATTAATTTTTTTCGATAAGATCACAACTTATTAAAAAACCGTATTGTAAAAATCCTTCTTCACGGTTG
>NW_017259378.1:231929-236342 GCF_001594045.1 Atta colombica
TATATCTCAACCTTTAATATATAAATTAAAAAACGAAGATATCAAATCATAAATAATTCGTCCGATTTTGGATATAAAATTTTTTAATCGCTGTTAACTTTCAAGTAATTTGAAATTTAAGTTATTATACTAAAAATACAAAAATTACGGTATAATATTTACATCATGTTTTCTATGAGAGGAGAAAATGTCGCACTAAACTTATAATGCGATAAGAAAATTTTTTTATGCATTACTATAAAAGTATTCTTTCATAGCATATTCGAATAAAGAATAGGCAAAGAGAAATCAGCGACGCGAACTATTTTCAAAAGCTTCATCAGACCTTATCGTCAAAATAGAGGATCCATTATTCATCGGCTACTTCGCAAAGTTTTTCTCATGCAAGCCCTCGGACATTTTAGTAAGTGAATTTTACTATGCAGACAAAACTGTACCGAAGAGGAAAATCGTATGGAATGTTCACCTACACTGCATTTTTACGACAACCAGCAACCTCTACAAAGAATTTCTTTCTTATCCAACATACAAACATCATCGATCATTTCCTTTATGCTCTATATTCCGGATATTTTTTTATGACTTATCCAAAGATACACGCAATCCTACATTACTAAAAGATTTAATTAAAGCCCGGAATTCGTAAATTTTTATTTCAACTGTGAAATGTAAAAAGTTGATATGATTTATTTCAACAATTACCAAGTTATAAATCTTACAAAAGAGAAGACAAATAAATGTATAATATTCGGATGTATTGATTATGTCAATAATCAATACATTCATATATAATAATTATATTATATATATTATTTATATTATTCGATTAACAATTTTATAGAATTTTATAAAATTTGAGTTAAAACAAACTTCTAACGGTTCTATCAACCATTTAAGATAAAATCTATCAGTGAATTAAAACGTATTTTTTATGTATGTTTGTATATATGGTTATTTCAATTTTTTTTAGAAATAGAATATAAGTACTTCTTAAGACTGCATTACATGTGATGTAATATTTACTTTTTCCTTTTTTGTCTATAAGTATACTTTGTACTGATGATGCAGACACTTTTTGGTATTTTACGAAACGTAGTACTATAGTAGACTCATTTTTTGTGCTCTGCAATCAAGCAGTTTATCTGTTCCATTCTTCTATTTTTACTTAACTGATAATTTTCTTTCTCTTTATTAGTAAACAATAGTATAACAATATAACACTTTTTAATCTTATTTTCCATCCTCATTAACGTACAAATAAAAAAGAACAAAAGATTAAATTACTAAAATTATACCAACATGTTTCAAGCAATAAATCGTAGTAATAAGCTTCATAGCTAATCGTAGTAATTATCGCATATATCTTATTGGCGTATAAGAAACCAGAACAAATAAGAAATACATAATATTAAAAAGATAAAAGGTATGACAGTAAATTGCTAAATAATAAATGGCTGTTATTCTACACATATACATACACTCTCTCTCTCTCTCTCTCTCTCTCTCTCTCTCTCTCTCTCTCTCTCTCTCTCTCTAAAAAAAACTCTCTCTCTCTCTCTCTCTCTCTCTCTCTCTCTCATTTTAGCTACTGTCGTTTATTTTAGATTGCTGAGAGCTATTAATTATCATTATAAAATTAGAACTTGCGCTTTCAAAAAAGTTTCAGTTCATATAGATCATAATACACAGATTATATAATATAATACATACTATCTAATCTTTAATAAAAACACCTAGACGAAACGTTTGCCAATAGCAAATAGTTGAGTTAATTAGCGCGATGCAAATTTGAGTTTTAACCCAAATAGCTTGTGAAATTTACGATCGTTTCCCTTTCTTTGCTGCAAACGAATCTTATGTTTACATTGTAGTAGCTAGTTTGAAGAAATAAAACATTGATCTTGCAGAAACACAGAAACTAATTAAAGAAACGAGATAAGGTTGATGTGATTGTACGTAAAATACTAAAACTGCCAATTAAACAAGTTCCAAATTTTCATAGGTTATTTTCGCGAACATCTTTTATGGAGTAATTACTTATTGTTAGATCTTATATAATAATAGTTTTTTCTTCTTATATTTCTGCTAAAAATCCTAGAAAATAGGCGAATTTTAAAAACTCTATATATATAACTCTATATATATAAATAAATTTGTATAAAAATATAAACATGAAAGATGTAATAAATTTAATAAATATATACAAGGTGGCGCGCAAAATGTTATACCATTTGTTTATGTATGACACAAATATTTGTTTTTAATTAAATTCGCGCAGAATTCAATACGAATTGATTACTAAAGAAAATTGGATAATTAAATATGAACATTTCATGCAGCACCCTGTATCAAAATATTGTAAACTATCGTATCATAACAATAGGAACCTGAAATATCTCTCCAATTCGTATTCGCCGCGTGAAACACGATCACCTGCTAACAAAGCTTAGCAGGCAAAGGTGAAATCGATAAATTCCAATTGGCATTGTATAGATGACCTGGCACGCGCCTGCATCGAAAGAGATTTAAAAATTATCCTGGAGAAAATTCGGCGCATGGATAAAGTTGTTCTCGGCCGGTCAATCACGATCGTACTTCGAATTTACCTCCACTCGTTTCTCTCGGTCACACAAATGTACCGTACACGAACCACGTACGATCGCGTGCACACGTGGCGAACGATCGGCGGTGAATCGCGCTGGAAAACCGCGCGGCGGATAGCGAGAGCGGCGTGACAGGGGTACCGCCGGAGTAGGTGGGACATAATTCAGTTTTACGAGCCGCTGCTACTGCCTCTTCGTCTGCGTTATTTATATAAAAGTGCCGCGGAAACTCGCCGAATCGCAAGCTGAATCCATCGTTCTATTTATTATCGTCTACCTCGTTGTTGCTCGTACCGCTGTCTCACTTCTCCTTCGCCAATAGGTACTACCCCACGATATCCGCATCTAAAGTCTCTTTATACTCGCACACATCGAGACGATCATCCTTTTTCTCCCCCATGTCTTTTACTCACTGGCAAGTCGAGGACGGCTTAACAAGGAATTATTTATTGAGCAAGTTTCTTCGGGGAAAACTTCCGCTGCCGCAATGGTGGGACATGTGAAAATATATCTATATATCTATATGTATGTATTGGTTCGATTAAGTGGTCAGCAGACGATAACGTATAGCACATGAACGACTTTGAGCGGTTTGTTTGCGAACTCGTTATTTATAGCACTCTCTCATATATGGTTTATGTTGTTATTGCTTTCTCTTTTTTCATTGAAGTATATAACACATTAATCTTATCCATTATTTAAATACAATGCAAAAGACGTAAGTGTTTTATGAGAATAAAATAAATTATTTTACGCAATGTATATATAACATGTTTAAATATATAACATGTTTAAAATAGAGATAGTTTGGCCATTATACATACAATTATAGAATATTTCAACTTGATCCTAGAAGTGTAAATGTTATTTACGCTGATACGAATAATACAAGTGTTGCTGTGCATTCGTCAATGACGCTGCTCACTCTATTGTATTTTGTAACTCATGAATATAATATATATTGAAATGTTCCTATTGGAGCAATCGTTTCAAATTTTGATGTAATCGCATGAGTGCGCACCATTAGGAAATTCTATTATCCTTTTCCACATAATAATGATTCAGTTATACAAAGCATATCGCCAGTTGGAAGTTATTAGCATGGTAATAGAATAATAATTTAAATATAATATGACGCATTATCCGCAAAAGACAGCAGCGCAAATTTTGCAAAGAATTAATCCCTAGAATTAATTTCTCTTTGAGCTGTAATAAAATATCTGAATTATTATACACTCAATTCATTAATAACAATTGATACTCGTACAATTTACAATTATAATTTTAAATAAATAAATACGTATTATAAAATGTAAAAGAGAGACTAATTGTAAGACAATAGATTCACAAATCAGTAAATTAAAACAATTCCGGTATCTAATTAATACTGCTCCCTACTAAAGCTATATTTCATTTCTAATTTCTTCATCAAATGTAATAGCAGCTCTTAGTGCGCTATAAAAACTTAATATTTCGCTTAATAACGCAGATGTCGACGATACGTAGGAAACTAATGGCAAATAACGAATGCAATTTAGAAATATAACAATGTCTGTTCATTTTAGGTTTAATCTCAATTTAAATGTTCATATTATTCGAAATTATACGTATTATTAAAATCCAGATTAGAGAAAAAAATTTTTTTCATTTTAAAACATATTCATTCTTGTGCAAGAATAATAATCTACATCGTCAAATAAATTTAGATTAAAATAAAATTATATATAAACATAATTGTAAAGAAAATCAAATATTACTTTATAAAAATATTATAAAATCAATTATTAATTAAAAGTAATCCTGCAATTAC
>NW_017259378.1:236442-273517 GCF_001594045.1 Atta colombica
ATATAGCTCATTTTCGCTATGAATTCAGACAGGAAGACGGTAACATAGTAACATAGGTCAGGCTACTTGAGCTCAACAACTATGCTAAAACTTCATCTTGAATCAATGAAGTGATGGCAGGTAATGACGCTCGACGGAGTTCGGCTCTTCATTGCTAGCACCTATCCTCTTCTGTATTGAGCGCCGTCCATCTTCCGTCGACCTCACCATGAAATCCACTTTGACGCCATTGCTGAAGCTGAGTACCATCCTCGGTTCGAATCGAGGCGTCTCAGATATTGACGAACCAATTTCTACAATTTCAAGCTCATCGCCTGTTAGATAAACGAAAGCGGATATTGAGTGATTTCAATCGACTGTTATCAGAAAAAATAGAAAAATATCACAATAATTAATATTCTAATTCTTTACCGTTAGATAAAATATCTAAAAATTGCAAATGATGCATTGTTACGCATGTTACTTACTCACAACTTTCTCTGTATTCGCGCAAATGATCATATTTCCGGTTATTTTTCTATACTGTTATTTTAACTTCAAACATTGATGCCTTCCTTCCATTGTTCGGTGATGATAAAGACAAACCATTATTGTCTTCTTTCATCATCTATCGATCGATGACTCAGTCAGCGAAATCGACTTCCACCTCGTTTGTTTGAATAAAAATGTACAGATAACAAAACTTGATTTAAGGAAAAAAGTCAAGCTTCGACTTTTCTTTTATACAAGCTTAGTTATTTTATATACAAATAAAATGCAGATTGTATACATATAAAAAAACATATACATGTATATTTCATATACAATTTTTCTGTTTTATTTATACCTACTATATGATTATTAGAATTATATAAATGACTTTTTTCTTATATGGAAAATATTTTAATAGAGCTTTTGTATATGTATACAACATTGTATATTAGTTTATCTATATAAAATATATGTATTGTTATCGTTCCAACTCGTTTTATTTTTAAATTAAATTGATATATGCCTTGTTTTATATTTAAATAATTAAAGATTCATATTACATATGTCAATAAAGAATGGAAAAACAATAACAACATAAAGCGTATAAAAAGTATTATTTATTTATATGAGATATTATTTATAGCCATTTATATAAACTGTTTGTCAATCAGAATCGTCCATATGCCATGCGTTATCATTCACAGATTATTACTGTAATGTTAGAGTACAAAATCTTTTAAATAAATTACTAATCTTAAAATCTCAGTCTGCACACTAAGAAACATCTACTATTATTAAGCAACTATAGTATACATGCATGTTCTGTAAAATATCGACTATGCGCAGCTTTTTTTACTGACCATCGTCCATGCATGTAGACAGCGAGAAAGGGTTGGACGATAACGAGCACGCGTAACATGAATGCTTTTTTTTTTATTTTTGAAACTTTTTCCACCCCCTGCAACACATGGAACGAAGAATGTACTATATATCGAGGTTGTGCACAATGCAGTCGTTTGAAGCAAGTTATTATACTTTTTATTTGCATTTTCTTTATTCTCTGCGCACATTTTAAGCTCGCTTTTAATAATTTTACTGATGCTTCTGGATAGATGGATCCGGACGATTTTTAATGAATGTTTTTGCAGGAGTGCAAATCAGGAAATCGAAGCGGAATCTTTAAAAGGATAATGAATTATACGTTTCGGTTATCAGCGATAACGGTATTGTATAGTTCTCGTAAATAATAATTTACATTTTACGCGCTTTTAAAATAACATTCGTTTTTCATATTCGTATAAGAGGAACAATTTAATTTTCTGTGAATTGAATAAATGATAATCAATTTTACAAATACATATAAAACTGTAGCGATAAATTTACATAACTTTGTCAACCAATATAGTATATCTTATCTCTTTTTAATTCAAATTAATATATATTACAAAGCATTAATAAATTCTATTATATTAATATATTCTTCTATTCCATAAAAAAATATAGACTTTAAATTAACTGACTTAGTACTAACTCAAAACACAATTCTAGCTACTGTCTGGAAGGTTAAATTACTTAAACATCTAATAGCGCTACGATAGGTTTCAGCATTTTCGATCTGTGCACGAGTTTCTTAGCCATACTACTCGTTATCATGCAAATTAATTCCGACGATCAAACCATCGCGCTGTACTATCTACGAGCAAGCAAAAAATAGATCACTTAACTTGGCAAATTGGCCATTTAGCTACTTTTAAATTAGCCGATAAATTACATTAATGATTTGCTTTTAACTATTTCATATACATCTTGCGTAATATGCATTAATCCTACTATCTTTCCAAAGAATTATAATCACCACGTATTACATATAACGATTATAAAAAAATCACAACTGTACTAGAATTCTTTCTGTTTCCTTATTACATCATTTATACTGCGCAAAATATACCAAAATTAACGTCTGTTATGAACATAGCACATTGTAATAGTAAAATATCGACTAATCAAACCATTAAAAAAAAAGATACGTTTTTTTATAAAATACATTTTTTAATCAACGCAAAAATTTATTTTTAAAAAATCTGCTAATCGGATTACACTGGTAACGACGGTGATTATGTTTGCGAAATCCGAACATGCACGTCACGTTAATCGACAAGAAAATCCTACTCCAATTTGACCCCGCACTCTGACGAAAGGGATGCTCTGGTAAAAGTTGCAATTAATCACGAGTTACGCGCTGATCTTTCTAGCGAGGACATAAATTAGCGCCGACACGGCGATTTAAGCGGCTTAATTGCTACCTAGCCAATAAAAAATGCAAGCTGTCTGCCGACTCGCTACGATAGACTACCCGGAATACGTGCGAAAATTTTCTCATATTTTTCCACGCTCTCCAGTTTTATTAATATTCTTGCTGATATAGAAAAAAGTAATTTCGTCGTAAATAAACGTTTTTCGTGACAATTATTTAATTACTTAAACTATTTAATTTTAATTAATTACTGCTAATCTATTTTAAGACAATTTAAACAATAATATTGTAATTAAAAATAATACAATTTTTATATGTATATAACTCCAATATAATAAAATATAATAAAATATAAAATGGGAATGTTGAAACCAATTATAATAATATTAAATTATAAAAGAAAAATACGTGCAAAATCAAATTATGCATATGATAATTGTGCATATAGCATAATTCGAAGAACACCGCGGTTTATTCAAATATTCGAAATACAAAATGTTAAAATTTGAGTGGCTATTTGCTATGATCAATTTTGGAAATAAACTTGTGAGATCACGTACAATTCGTAGTGGTTCAGAAAACTCTGATTTTTCCGATTAAAGGGACAATAGAGACAATATCTCAAGTAGCGCTCCCGTGGGCAACGAAGGAGAGAAAACGTGCAGACTCTCCCATTCTGCTTCGTGGCACAGTCCTTCCTGATCGAGCGTTTCCGGTTTCGGAATATAATGCAAGTCGCGTACCGTCCGGAAAATGAGCCCGCCTTTCTCGTTCTCTGATTGGAAAACTACGAATTGCTTCCTGCGGACGATGAATGCCCGCGACAAAACCGAGGTGGAGACGAGGATGCACTCGTAAAGAAATTGAAAAAGATATATCACGTGTTCCAAGTAAGAAAAATATTCCACATATTTATTTGCTGTCTACGAAGTGAATAATTAAGATTAATGTCATCAGATGTTAAACAACTATTTTTAATACATTTAATCCACTAAGATATAAATGCACTTATAATGTATTTTTATTCTAAATATTTATATTTACAAAACAATTTATTTAGATATAGTTATTATATATAATCGTACATGGAACCATTACGTCGATACGCTCAGAATATTTAGGTCGAAAATCACAGGCTAACGATATCGTTCGCCTTAAATCACAAGATCACTCGGCCGCATCGAATCCTTTAGTAGTTTCCTTAGCAGTATCGAGAGAGTGCAGAGCATCGAATGGTCCAAGTTATGACCTGCCTCAGCGCAAGGCCACTTTTCCACGAGGTTCTTTTTTTCATTGGTAAGAACTTTTATACTTGACCTTATCGCCACCTCTTATCTTCTTCGGAGATAAAAAGTGGGAATAAAATGATTTGGAGGAACCAAAGAAATGGACTCAAGTAAAGAACACTTTTGACAGAGAAAGAGATATCATAGACGAATTTGGATAGAAAAATCTCTCGGCTTCTAGCCGTCTCTATCGATTGTGCAATATTCTAATAGATGATACGCGAGAGAATTAAGTTATAATATAACATGTACATGATTTTGCTGTATTTACTACATGAACGTCGAACCTTGTTACAAAGTACACGTAGCAATCTGCATCTCATCACTAATATCCCAAGTTTAATATACACGTTAATATTATCTATTTTTTGTTGCCACTATATGAGTAATTATTTATATACATCAACAACATTTACATATATATCAACAAATGCGAAAATAACTCGTTTAACTGCGAAATGTCAAATAAAATTCGTTGTATTTCTTCGTACAAATTCATTCTCCGAAATTTCTTAATTCAGGATGCGTAGAACCATTTATCAATCTCAAAGTTTCATGCAATACCGTTTGTCAAGCATGTCAAGCTTGTCATAGCATGTGCTCTGAGTAAACAATAATAAGATCAGTAATGAGCACAGATGCAAGAGGAAGAGACGGAGGAAATACAGTGAATAAAACAAAAATGGAGCAAAAACGAAAAACCGAGAAATACCGCAACAGCTTCGTTCGACAAAAATCCCGGCAGGACCTTCGACCTATCGCTGTGAATAACATCTCTTGGGCTCTCTCTTTTATTTTACGATAGTGTGTTTTTTATTCTCATCCCGAATATTGACGTACAGTAGATCGAAACGGTTTTACGGATATTACAACCTAAGCTAGCATCCGTACAAATTACGAAAGCTTCTTAATTTTTTAATTTTTATTTTCAGCTTAACTCTTATCCTTATGATTAAAACTACACGAAAACTGTCCTCTCTTTCTATTATTGTTACGTAAGATCCAGTTCTTCAATATCTACTAATCTACTCGACTCAACGGTCATCGAAAGAGTTCTCGAAAGAAATCTCTAGTTCCTCATAAAAATATATAGATATAGATAAGATATAGAGATAAGATGAGTACGTTCGCGCGCGCGCGTATATATATGTATGTGTAGAAACATATATATATATACATATACAATATACATATAAATAATACGATGTACCTATTGTTACGACTACGCGGATTCTCGTTGAAATGCTATTGTTGAAAGCTAATATGCTTTATCTATAATAGAGAATAAATTCATGTACAAATAAAATCGAATTCTTTATTAGCACACATACATATAATCAATTTATACATATAATCAATTTAATTCAATTTTTCAATTAGACTTTGTAATTAATTGAATTATTAATAAAATCTTACTCAACGATTCCTCATAATGCGGAATATAAATGAAAATATTCATATGATGAGATATAACGTTACACTTATTCTCATCAGCAATAAAATAATCAAACTGTTACTAAGCGCAGCGGTTTGATTATTTTATTGCTGATGAAAATAGGTGTGAATACAAAAGCACGAGCGCATCTGTTCGAAACTGTTATAACAACCCCCAATCAAGAGAGGCATTATTCATAATGTAGTGACACGTATTCGACAATATTCGAAATTGCACGTATAATAACCAACTGAAGAGCAAATACGTAGTAACTATAATGTCGTACGTTCTCCTTTGAGTATATGCCACAGAAAAAGAGATCTTTAGCGCAATGTCGTGGAAGTAATGTTCGACTTTTTCCCGTACAAAATTCGTTTTCTCCTTACCTGCCTTATCTACCTTCGTCTTTTATATCGAGTACTCTTTACAATCTATCGAAGACCTTTTTAACTTTCCCCCTCTTTTGTATCGCCACTTCCCTTCATACTCACCTCTTGTAATAGTGCACCTTACCCCGAAGGTCCTTTGATATCTCTCACTCACCTAACAAAATGAAAGCATACTCTTGTTCCACAGTTGATGAAATCGACTTTCGCGATAAAATCACGATCACGGTTGACGCGAGTCCTTTTTGAGAGGAGATTCCGTAAGCAAATAAGATTACGATGACAGGACTTCAGACAACTCTGAACTCCACGCGAAGCGCGAAATGTGGAGTGACACGACTGTCAGTAGTCAAATAATTACATTATTCTTCATTTCAAACGCGTCACGCTCAATGTTTTCTTCTTTCTTTTTTTGGAGGAGATGAATAGTTTATTTTATCTCAATGTAAAAAAAATAAGTCTTAAAATAATGAAAAAAAAACAATACAAGAAATTTTTTAATAATTACTGTATCTCAAGATATATATAACGTAATAAAGATCACAGAATTATTTTATGACAAAAAGCTGCGTATTTACATGTTTAATCTTTGTATTCTAATAATAAATTCAAACTACTTGAAAAAGTCTTTAATCCCTATAAATGTATCGGCATGCACACATCCAAGGCTACATGGATATAGTCTCATTTTACGAAAGGTAAGACAACTCCTATTCCTGATTCGACATTCGGTATCCCCATTGATCCTGGTCAATCCTTCATTCAGATACGCAATCCCGATACGCCGAGATATCTAGAATGCCTTATGGACAGACTGATCCTGACACACGATGCACATTACACACGGGAATCGTGCAAGCTGATCTGCACCCTCTATATGGTCTTCATCCACATTGCATTCTTTCAACGCGGGGATGTTATTTTAAAAATCGTGCAAAGAATACTCAATCTTTGCAAATCACATTGCACTACTCAGCAGCACTTTTTTTATTGACAAAATTGAAATAATAACATCATTACTCCAAATAATGTCTAGAATATATTTATGCCGCAAATTTATAATAATATAACTAATTATTGAAAAATGTTCTCCATTTGTTCTTAATTAATATCTATATTAAGAAAACAGAAAGTTTTATACGTGAAATTTTCATTACCATTAAAAATCATCGCACAATTGTTTTAGTTTCAGGACAAAACAGAAGAAAATTCGAAGCATGTATAGAAAATCAATAAATGGATACGAGAGTTTCATCGTTGTTGTACACCTAGTAACCCAAACAAAGTACCCTGTCACAAGTACCGCCACCGCGCGTAACGTGCCGTCACGCGTTTCACGAATTTAGGAAACTCTTTCACGTCCGAAGTTCGAGGTTACCGTTTTTGTCGGTACAACCGCAGCCATCGGCCTAGAGAAGCTTTAGCTTCTGAAACCGCTCATTCTAGCGAGCCTGTTTCTTGCCATCGTACAAACACAGTTACTGTGGCACGCCTGTATTTCGCGGATATAAAAGCGAAAGAATTGGTTTTTACGAGCAGAACACTTCTGGAATACTTGAGCGGAATAATCTCGAAGCTCCGCCACAATACTTATGCATCTGTCGCACGTTCATTATCCAACCAACTCTTTTCTACGCATCGTGATTCTTAATGATTATACGACGTTAAAGAACTTTTATGAAGACAAATAAGTTGAGTATGTAAGTAAATATAAGAAAAAAGAATAAAACATTACTCCTTAATGATAATAAATGCGCAGACTATATATTTATATAGCCTGATGATCTTGAAATATTAATATGCTAATTATAAGTATAAAGTAAATTTAACTTAATTAATCTAACATTACAAAATTCAAAATATTACAAAATCTTTAACTTTAAAAAAGAAAATTCTACAAAATACCATAATTTTATCTCATTGTCAGACTTCTTGTCACAAAATAACTGATTGACTGAGATTAAACGATTTTATTATCAATAAAATGAAGTCATATTCACTTATATCGATCTCGTAAACGAACAATATTGCAAAGCATATCTTTAATCAAACAAAATATTACCATTTCCCTCCTACTTGGTATCAGATCTTCAACCTTGACATATCAACTGCATGGAATGGTCGATGGACTCCAAACGAAATATCTATACGAAATATCTAAATACATATAGTATATGAAGAGATTGTCACACAGATACATAAATATTAAAGTCAAATATTAAATACATATTATTAATTTCGAATTCATTCGAATTCATCGAATTATATTGTCTTTCATATAGAGATAAAATATTTCATTCAATTTTTATATCGAAGTTTTATTACGATCAGTTTTTATCAAAACTACACATTGATACAGTTTTTTACAAAATCCATTTACAACTACAACATAGCTTTTTTATAAAACATTATGTAATTCACACTTTTGATATATGTATAACTTGATATATAATTCTTTGATACTTTCTGCATTCATTTTCGGTATTACGTTACAGCTTTGATTGTACTTATTCTATTCACGTTCTTTCAAAAATCTCAAACGAGCAAAATCCCGTTATCATATGTCGATCACTGAAACACTCACAATAAAAAGTACAATTCTTGAAGGGACGCGGACTTTAGTACGCCACACATTGCCGGTGGTTCTGTGAATGATAATTAAATCGTCGAGATAAACTGAGGAGATAATCCGTTAATCCATTACTGGTTAATTGAAGTGAATGCAGAGAATTCTCATCCTATCGTCCCTTCTACGACTACTTGCAAGAAACCTAGAGTTAATTTCTAAAACAATAAGTAAGTATTATTATCGCAGTGGCAGATAAACAGGGATGAGAACCTAAAAGGTGGCAAAGTTAAAGAGCGGCTGTAAACGTGGAAAAGAGAGGACAGGATTTCCAATTGCCGTTTGCCTCTCCCCCAATTAAAACTTATAAACTCTCGCGGTCTCTCTGTGGTGATACCAGTTTTGCTCTTTCTTTTTTTGACCTGCGTTTATCAACTCTTTTTCTGCGCAGCGAAACATTCCTCGTGACTCGCGAATGAACCTAACGCTCGGTCTACCAAGCTCGTTATAGTTGTTTAACTTTAATTGCACAGTCGATAAAACAATATGATAGTACAATCGTTTCGACTATTTTTATTTACGGAAAACAATATGTGATACAATTAACGATAAAAGGTCACTTCACAAGAAAAGCTAACTTTGAATCCAAATATTGCGATCGAATCTTTATTTGAGTGATTATTGAGAAAGACTGAAAGTTGAATCTATCCCAGCGAATATGCTCTACATGATGACGATCGATATACATCCATATAATAACTACATGACTGCGCAAGCACGCAATTGCAAAACTGCAATCGCGACTAGCACGATCTTCATTTTAAATCAAACTGAATCAAACATCAAAAATCCATTACGTTACAAATTTAACAGAATTATATATAGCTCATAAGATATTTATAAAAAATTACATCTAAGAGATGTCACGAAGAGATATCACACAGCATAAAAGATTATTTATTATTCTGTTTAGAAAAAAATTCAATTTTATTCCGTAACAATTTTTTTCCCTCTCACAAATATCTAAGACAGAAATACCCCATGGTTGCTATAAAATACTCCTTACTGCTCGCTCATTGCTGTTTAGGTTGGGAAAACGATACTCGGTAGTCACGGCACGCCATGAAGAACGTTACCATCCTGCTTCAACTTTCCCCTTTATCACCGCCTTCTCAACCTCATCCCGTTCTTATGAAACAATATGTAACTTTGAACAACGCTACAGCGGCTCTCACTTCTATATTTATGACCCGTGGATTTATCTCAGTTTGCGAAAAAGGTTGGAAAGGCGAATCAAAAGGTAGAAATTTATATTGAACTGTCTCTTTTTCTTTGATTTTTTTCATCGTAATTTATCTTTATCATAATTATCACTTGTTTATAGAATAATAAAAAATATGATAGAACTTCGCTTCAATTGTACAATCATAATCTAAAAAAACAAATACTAAAATAATAATCTTTATAAGAACTTTATAAGAACACTTTATAACAATTTCATTTTGTTTCCATTAAACAATTTTAATGAATAAAGCAATACTATATTAAAAATTAATTTTAATTAATTTTTCGTATAAAGTCAAACTACAGCCAATTAAAAATTTAATTTCGTTGTGCATATTATTATCTCTGTTAATCAATTTCATCTATTTAATATATCCACATTAAATATAATTGGCACGTTCATATATAAATCGGAAAGTTTCATACCACTGTTAATTTCGAAAACTAATAAAAAGTTTAATTTATAATCTTGTAATTAGGAAAAGGACAAATAACAAAAATTAATTGAGCTGCTCTATTAATTCAAACGTCTCAAAGACAATCTTCTATCCATGCAACGTGTTGGAGTAATTGTTAGTAGTAACGATATATCTCAGCTTCAGGTATGTGAGAATAACAGCGTCTACGTGCATCTAGCCAGAGGGACGCTTAATTAAACGTTCGTGTTAATTGCTAGGACTCCGCGTCAACCCTCGACCCGCGCAATTCCAGCGCTATGCAGGAAGAACTTCCGGTTTCCATCGGTGCTAAATGGAGCGACGCACGTATAGTCACACCTTGTCGCGTATATCACAGATGCACACCTTACATTATTTTCAGAAAATGCAAGTGCTATGATTTAATACTTAATTAAGCATCCGTTGTATTAGTAAGATATTAGTAAGGTATATGACCCGTGATATCTTTTAAATATTTCAAATATTTTATTGTATTATATGTTAAAAAACAAGAGATAAAATTGGATTTACCAAATCAACAAATACAATAAATACGTGAAAGTAAAATTTCATGAATTGAATATCAAATATAGCTAAATAATTTTAATAAATTATTTTCAATATTTTAAATTTCAAATAAATGAAAATGATATTATATATACGTTTTATAACAGAATTAATATTATGCCTTAAAGCAAGTGAAGGGTAATATTACGTAATATAGGAAATAAATGCAGTGATCAAATATTTGATTACCGTTTATAATCGCATAATTAAGTTTTATCCGGCGCGCCATAAATTACGTTAAAACAAGTTGAAAATTTCAAGCAAAAATATAAAATACAATTTTATTAGAACTAGCTTTCGTTCGAGCACGAATTATAAAATATTTGTATCTCATATCTATATTTATGACCCCAACTCACATATTTGTATAGAACTAATAGTCAATATCAGATCAGACAACTTTCAGCTAGATTATTCCCTCCTTGCCACTCGCATCTTGACTATAATATAAGATTGCTGAACGCGCATAACTTGGATCTACGATGCTTTGTCTCAGAAGCGATGTTATCATGCATATTATGGGATTATACCTTTTGTCCATGAAACCGTGAATTTTTTCGTTATAACCGCTTCTGAGACGAAGTATTGCATATGGATCCGACGACAACGTTATCAAGACGTGAGCGATAAAGATAAGTACACAAAAGTTCAATATAATTTTTCCAAATGTTCATACAAAAATACGATGCACTTCAGACGCATGTTTCTTTAATATGTATATTTATTAGCTATAATAGTTTATAGCTATAATAGTTTGCATTTATATGACGATGTGTAAACTGCATTATACACCAAATTATCTTATATATCTTCACACTATATTAAAGACAAATAATTTGCTTCAATTTACAAATTCACTAATAATAAGGATGATAAAGTTATAAAAGATTGAAATAATATAATCCTGTCATGTCAAATATTTATAATATAGACAAATGGAAAATCAGAAAATGACTACAAATATCAAAAACATAGACTACAGCATGAATTATACCATTCGTATCTAAATAGTATATCTATGCGTTCCGATATTCATTACCATTGAAAATCTATAGCGCACGTAACGTATACTGTATAGTTTCAGCACTAGCAACGAATATCAGAACGCACCAAATGTGGTCAAAAAAACTGAGAGGAAAGGAACATGAAGCAAGCCTATCATTTTGACTCGATTTTTACTACAAATTTAATACAATAACATATTTTCAATATTTCTTGCTTTTCACGATAAAATTGAGAAGAAACAAAAAAACAAAGCTGATTTATTTGATGTGACACCAACAAATAATCAATCAAGTCTGTTACGTATCATTATAACACATTTTAATGCACGTAACGGTGTACAACACTCCCCATCTTTATCATTATATCAAACTTTTAATACACATAATATAATACACGAATACAAAGTGGCGACAACCGTGAGCTCTATAACTGGAACGAGCCATCGGGGAATGAGGATGTCTCAGTTTCTAAACAAGAACATTTAATGCAGAGAACTCTAATGCAAAATTGGTTCACTGTTTTCTTTGTCAGGGGTTCGCTGATTGGCTAATGCTGTTTACTACCACAAGTAAAAAAAGTCAAAAAAGCCAATACTGCTTGCCTTCTTTGTCTCCGTCAACAATTTTCTATAGTTTAGTGTTAGGAAGGCTCGTATCTGTACATTATAAAGCTCAATGGCGATAACCTGCAGACATGTTTACCTTAGACAAAGTTTGTGTTATAGATAAAATAAGTGATTTATGATTTCAAATATTTACCTTTTAGTAGTTTTTGTCAGAATGAATGTGATAAAATCACGAAACTCAAATACTAGAATCAATAGATGCAGAGAGGCTCGCATTTCTATTTCGTCGCTCGAGCAAATCACTTCAACGTGAGTCTCTCATGCTACAAATTCGACTCAAATAGACAACCATCTTGAACACTATGGCTCTCTCATCTCAAAGATATTGCATGCAATGGAATAATCATCAATCGACACTACTGAATTTTTTCAACAATCTGCTGTACAATAAGATATTCGCCAATATCATCCTCGTCCTGGATAACAATGTGATGGTCAAATGTCATAAGATCGCGCTGGCCGCGTATTCGACCTACTTTCGAATTTTATCTCTCAATCTACCGTGCGAACATCAGACAATTGTGCTCAAAGATATCAAAATTTCAAAAATGATACCGATTCTGCAATTCATGTATCAAGGCAAGACAAATGATAAAGAATCAAGTGAATGATGTATTAAAAGTTGCGAAGACATTGCAAGTGAAGAACCTAGTGATAGAAGACAGAATAGCGATACGATGAGCGATTCTCATCGCGAAGACGCAATGAATGTGGCAACGATGCCGTTGATTATCAACATTAGCAACAATGACATAGTTGCGCACAACTTATCATTATTGCATTCCAGTGTAGATCACCCGTTCATCGACCCAAACATTTCATGAACAATGGTAAAAAAACCTATTTCCGCACCGTGATACTAAAGGTTAATAATAATAAGTCAGATATCAAATTAGTGATATCAATTCAGATAGCTATACATAGTTCAAACTTGTAATGGATAGCCTCTCAATATTTATAACATATATGGCGATTAAGAAATACAGATAATGGCCATATTCAAGATTTCAGTTAGAGGAGATTTATCTTTATACATTAAACATTAAAATATATATGTTAAAGTTTGTCTTCGAGGATCTTCAGCAAACTTTCTTATGAATAACGTGTGAGCTATGAATTGAGCAATAAACATTTAACTTTTCATCGTAAAAATACTTTCTCGTTTATCCTTGTCAAAATAGAAGGAGAAAGGGGAAGCATTACCCTTTTATACCTCCTTGCTCATAAGATTACTGCTATATAATTATTATTACTGCTGTAATAATTATTACTAATAACAGTATAACAGTATATAACAGTAATAACAATAAAGATGAAATTCCTAATTATTTTACTGTACAATTACAAACACAAATACCAAATTCTTTTCTCTTAATGTACATGTTCGAATTTCAAATCTACATAAAAATTTATGAAAGAGGCAAACTTTATCATTTTAATACATTAATTATATTACATTGTTATCTATTGTGATCTCTCCTCTGACTTGGAAATTTTACCTTTTATTTGTGGCAACACGAAATCGACAATTCGATGAAATGTACATAATTGTCTATCGCATGTTCAAAGATTAGTAGTATTCTGCGATTAAACAATCGACCATGTTCTCACATATATTCATAGATGCGTGTATAGACGTAAATACATGTAACTATGATGGTTAGATGAGAGAAGCAAAGTCCATAGTCAAATAGTGCAAGCGTTGGGCGAAACGACAATAAATTAAGCTCAGCCAGAATTCGAAATTGAATCAAACGCGGTAATCTCTAACGCAATTGATTTTAGCATGCAAACACCCCAGGTAGGACGACATCGAGGAATGGTCATCAAGGATAAGAGAGCGAAGGGTGGAGGAGATAGAAATATGCATCGCTATCGGTCAATATATATGTATAGTCTATAATGATCATACTGATAATGTAAATTCCAGAGTATCCAGATTGTGTTTCATCATCGTCTATCTCCCTTTATAGACAATCCGTTTATAGATAGTCGTTATTACATACCGATAGTAATAGCGATTAATTCGTCATTAAACCTTGCAGAACGTGATACGATTAATAATGAAATTCAGTTATTGTACACTTGTGAAATAATGCCACTTCTCACAAATGTGATATTAATCGAATTTTTATTAAACTGTTCAATTACCGAATTTTAAAGGCAAGTCTTTTCCTATTTTTTCTTTCTCCAGTACCTTCTGTAGTCTCCACATTTGATCGAGAACATACAAGTCTCGGAAGTAACGATAATTAATGGCCCGACCATAGAATAATTTCCAAGTAACAGATTAGCGAAATTTTTGTGACGGACGCATACGAACTGCAGGCATTTCCTAGGTAGATGCCGACGACCTTCTAACACAATGTGGTTAACAAGTATGTGATTAACGAGCTAGCTCGTTAAATGACTCGGTGTTTATACTGTATACCACTGTCGTGGCACTAAATCGGTCGTACCGTTTAAATATCGGCCAGTGCCATAGTGAATTCAGGAAACGAGCGCGATTTGCTAGGATCTACTAGATTTACTAAGCAATGGCCTGGATAATCCGTCGCGTTTACTGCTGTATCTACCATCTAGCTCGATGTACAGATATATGGCATCTACGTCACGTTGTAAGCTTATAAGTACTGTATAGTATGTCATTTCTAATGTAAATTATATGAGACTTCGTGTTATTTAAAAAAAAAAAAATGCTGGGCTTTATTATATATTAAAAAATGTGTAAATGTGCAAAGTAATAAAAATTATAAAAATTAGCAAGAGTTTATTTTAAAACATCCATCTTCTCATTATAAGTACGATTAATATTAATTAGTTAAGAGATAAATCGAAACGATAAAAAATGATAGGTTCGAAGCATAAATATAACGGCAATGAAAAATGACAAATAATTAACTTTAGCAGTAAATTTATGTTTCGAAAGGTAAATTTAGCCAGCAAAGTTTGTTTGTTATATTCTAGCAACAAATTCTATCTCGAGCTACGAAAATTTTATCATAACAAAATTCTCGGTCTCCCTGCAGGATAGTGCACTATACGTATCACTTTTACGATCCGTTCTCAATCATGTAGATCAATTGATTTCTGGTTCGCACACGTTCAAACTAAACTGTCGTATCAAAATACGTCATATAATGCCGGAACGCGACAAGGACAATTAACCTTCCGCAGCAACGTGAACGTAAACGTCACGCCGACTTTCCACCATTTATATAGCCTTTTTAGATCCTATCTGGTAAAGCGCAACCACTTGACTAGAGTGTATTCATTCGTGTACACGTGACATCATGGCGCAATGCGAGATACCTCTCTTTATTTTTCGTCAGAACCTCTCGTCAGTCGTACGCAATAGCATACCAGCAATTAGAGTTTAATTACAAGCATCTACGAGAACGTAAAAGCGCGTCAGAAAACGTAGAAGCGTTGAGGAAGAAAATCGAATAACGAGAACGCGAAGGAAAGATGAAATTTCTATTCTATAAAGGATAATCTTAAAACATCCGTGTAACAAATGCAATTTTATATATATAATATGTCAAAGAAATTATTAAACATAATAAATATATTAAGAAATATAAAAATCTTATACATATATTCATAGGATAATACTGTCGAAATCGCTTTTTGCTTAAAGGCTCATAACTCAAAAATTATGAAGAATATATTCTTAAGTTTTTTATAGCACAATAAACTGCACTCTTTTTCCTTTCTTATGTAATTTTTTCATAATTTTTTTGCACTATTATAACATTTGAAAGGATTTCTTTTCAGTATGATATGATTTTGATAACGAGGAAATTCGTTGCCTAAAAAAATCGCACCAGCAATATTCCTCATTTAAAATATTATGCTAGTGCAAAAAATTTTTAAATTATATAAGAAAAGGAAAAAATTATATTTTATTATGCTGTTAAAAACTTAATATATAATTTTTTTTTCATATAATTTCTGAAACACAAGATAATTTCAAGAGTTAAATAATTTAAGGAGTTTCTACGTGAAACAAAATAAACACTTAAAAAAGTAATTTTATAATATACATACATTTTACATTTTTTACATTTTTTACATAATATGAATGGAATAAAAATGTAAGAAATGGAAAAATATTAGGTAACGTGCGATTTAAAAAATTAGATTATGGAGCGATTTAGAAAACTAGAGCATTTTTAAAATTTTTATTTATTTTATCTATAAAAAAAATGTAGATCAAACTTTCATCCTATTAATTTAATTTTAATAATATTCTAATCACGATAAATAATCAAGACTTAGGCTATTTAACTTATATTTTCTGCAATAAAATACGTTAAAAATAGTAACGCTATCACGATTTTTTTATTTATGTAAATAATACTCCTATTGTACTTCATGTCACGAGTATAACAGAATAGCATTACAGTAGGTAGTACCATGTAGGTCTTAAATAATTCGTAAGAAAGTATATAAATACAATAATTAAGTTTTAAAGTGAGATAGTGTGATTTAAAAGCCGGTGCGATTTCGGCAACTTTATCTACTACAGTAATATTTCGATATTTTAACTCGTTTATATTATGTACATCTTTTATATGAAATTTGTATGAAATATAGAAATATATATTTTGTGTTTATATTATTGAAGAGTACGACATTCCACATAAATTAAAATATAATGCAATATGCAACATAATGCAGTGCATACAAGGGGAATATATATCTTTCGTTGGAAAATAATCACTTTATGAAGAAGATTAATAATTTCTGTGCACCATAATCTCATTACGCACGTGATATGCTCGCCTCTGCCATCGTTGAAAGACGCAGAGATAAACCAGAGATAGGAAGAGAGAAGAGAAATTCCGAGGCCCGAACATACCGAAACATTTGAGTATATCCAACGTATGTTGTCAAAGTGGAAATCAACGACCGTTGCGTCTGCATAATCAGAGGAACACGGAGGTTATAAATGCATTTCCGGTTTTAATACCGACAGTCGAGGATTATTCCGCTATTTTACGCGCTCTCTTTTTCTTATTTCTAATTATTTCTTCGTCGTATATTGCATTTTTGTATAATGAAATGCTGGTGAAGAAAAAACAAAATAAACTATTATTTCAGCTGCTACGTTTTTAAGCCAAGTAAAGATATTTAATTGCTAATTATTCGTTACATAATGTGAAATAGTTCCAAGTGCAATTCATTCACGAAAATTTAAATAGACGTATACAGAGAGAAAACCGATATACAAATACTTGATTACTTGTCATACGCTGCATTAATAACATTTCACAACAAATTCCGCGAAAACATATTAACGCATAATCAATAACAACGAATGACTAGAAATTGAAATTTGCAACGAAATAGTTCAGTAATGTATTATAAAAAAGGAAGTAAAATTAACACTAACAAGAAAAAGAAAATCTAAAGGAATGCTACTTAAACATGTTCTTAATTTAGATACGCCGAGATAAAGCAACATAAATACAAAGTACCGAAAATGGCGACAACGTAATCTGCACCTTTAAAGCCATGCGAAACTATTACACACGAAAAGCGCGCAATCTCGCGTGTGCGAATTGCATCAAATGCTGCACTAACGCTTTACGACGAGCCGATATACATGGAGTTTCTCGGAGAATTCCTAGAGCGTCGTGCCCTAAGCTCAGCCGCGTGTTTTGTTACTTACCGAAGATTACCGGCTTACAAGAAACCCAACGGCGGTAGAAGCGATCCGCCACCCTACAACCCTCGAGTATCCCCCGTCCCTCGTTCTCCACCCACAACGCTATTCCGCCCTCTCTACGGCCTTATCACACCCGGCTTCGCCGGCGTTCTCGTGGAACAGGGGGTTACAGAGGGTGAGGCAGGCGAGGTGGCGGGAGAGAGAGATAGAATAACGCCCCTAAGTGTACTTACTGCAAAGACCCGAAATTGGAGAACGATGTAAATCACTTACGAGATACACTGGCGCGAGCGCGCTCGAAGAAAAGCAAGACGCGCCGCCATTTATCGTCGGAGCGATAATTCGCGCGGCTTCGTGCCGGAGTTTCCTGTCTTGTGGGGCTGTATCGGCACTAGCAGTCTGGAAGGGGAGGAAAAAGGAATTTGGATGCCAGGACGAGCAGCTGTCGAGCAAAAAAGAATCTATCATCTAATAGAATCATCTCTAATAAACGCGGCAGATTGCTGCATTGCAAGGTTGGAAATATAAATAGAGACACTTGTATTTTGTTACAATAAATTTACTGATCTATCAAATCTGACAGCATTCTCTGTCAGAATAAAATTTCAATTGTAACGCTCATTAAATTATTAATATAGTAAAATGTAAAATAAGAAATGCAATACCTACTTTTCAGTTTAAATCTTTTTCTATACTTTATCTCGAAGTTTTAATACCATCCAATTATCTCTTCACTGCGCAAAAAGCAAATCTATACAACAAAAAGTATCCTTAATTGCCCTAATAGCCTTAATTGTATACTATTTATGTGACGGTTAACAATTCTTTATTGCTTTCACAGTGACACTCTTCTGATTCGAAAATCAGAAACAATGGTACGGACGAATCAACCGTGGGATAGTCGGTGAGAGAGCTATCGATCCCAAAAAGCTCCCTCGAGTCGATTTGAGGCAATGAACGGTCGTACGTGGTAAAAAGCGACAGGTATTAAATCATCGTTGTTACTCTCCTTTTTCAATTATACCGACTCTTCGATAAATCTAAGTGCTATGTCGATCCTGTCGCATCCTGTCCGATCAGATGCGCGAGAGGCCATCGGCTATCATGATTTGATTTACCTAATGGAAAATGTTGCCAAAACAGATTAAATGTTACTCGAATATATTCGATATATTAAAATATTTCTCTTGCTATTTGCTATATTACTTCTCTTTGTATGCATCGTGAATTTAGATGTAGATGTATGTGACTTTTTTCCTGATCTTTGATATTATAATACTTTTAATATCAATTAGTTTTAATATCAAGTAATGTTTTTCAAAAATGTATCTTATTACTATTTCTGTATTTTCGTTGTCTTTAATATTTATTTTTATTTCTTCTTTTATACAATACTTAATTATTTTATTTTCAGTTATCGAACTTAATTTGTTCTTGATGATTGCATTAGTGATTGTATTATGATATTTTATCATCCCACTTTTCGTTTAGAATTCCATTTCAAGAGCGAAAATTATTTCGGCACCCAATTTACAGAATTAGATATATAAATAAATTCAAATCAAAATATTATTTTAGTATTATCTTACTAATTTTAAGCTTAAACCGATAAAGTTTTCTCTGTTACTTAGCTGTGTATTAGTTTTATACATAGAATTTTTGTTATTTATATTACTAAATATATATGCTTAAATTTTTATTTTGAATATATAAAAATCTTTCAAATTAAAATACATAATAAAAATTGCAATATGTATATATATTTAGAGAAACAGCTGTATTAAATCTGTCAAGTTTACATATTAATAAGGATCGTTATTCCAGTCTTCACACAGTACTTAACTTTATAAAAACAGGATCTTACTGGCTGCGTTTCACTTAACACTCGCAATGCTCACGAGCATCATCCTTGTTTAATAAACAACATTTTTATAAAATGATTCCATGAGCGTTAAACAGAACGCACCTATTATTAGAAAAGCGAATAAATACAAGAACATAATTTCAATGATAAAGAAATGTACTTTGTGATAGATTGTAAACAAAAATATTTTTCCTGTTACAAATAATAGCGAATACCTTTCCAAAAGCGTGATACTAGAAAAATTCCCATCCGAATGTATCGATTACAAACACTCGTAGAATTTGAAAAAAATTTAAATAATTATCCAAAGACAGCAGTTTATTGCGAAAACAATAGATAGGTAACTACTTCGCGTATGTATGCACGAGATTGGATTGGTAATTCGTAGTTAGGCTCCAAACTAGGTTCCCAACTTGTTCGGCTAACCTAGTAGTTGCATTCATAGCTCTGTAAACAGGTCAGCATGGAATGACAACTTAACTATAATCGTATCATATATTGTAATTTAGCTAAAGAACAACACCCAAGTTATCTCAACAACAGAGTTTTACTATTTATCCTTCAAAAGTTTTACCTGAATACTTTTAAGGATTTTATATTGGAATTTATGCCTTTGAAATTTGAAGCAATATACCTTTGAAGCAGTTAAATTAATCCCAAAAAATCCCAAATTAATCCCAAAAAATTACTTTAACAAAAATCACTCATTTTTGCAAAGGAAAAATTTTTACGCAATGTACTTGTTGAACAATATCATTATACAATATCATTTATAAAATATAAAATATTGTGTAAGTTAACTATTGTGTAACTTAATTATTACTAGTAATTTGCTTATTCATATTATTTTAAAATAATACGTAAATTTTTTTTAATATTTTATTCTAAAAGATTCTTTGATTTATTCTTCAATTTTCGTTTTTCTAGTTTCTTATTACGAAGTTATAATTAAGCATTAACTTTTTTTAAATCAACCGTATACATTATACGAGAAAACCTGAAGAAAGCTTTTCTTTGGTTCACCTTTTTCGACATGCTAGACGAACTCAAAAAGTTCGCGCGATAGCAGGAAAAAAGAATTTAATCCAAATTGAAGAATAATATCGCTGGTTAATCTTAGTAAAAAAAAAAAAAAGATCGTAGGATAGAAAAGTAAAGATAGAAAGTCTCTGAGAATACGGCAGTAGAATAGAGTGAACACATTTAAATATTTCGAATGGAGACTCATTCGACATGAAAGAAGAATGGAAGTGATCGAAATAGTGATAAGGATTTTCTCATGTTCTTTTTTCATAACGCTTTTTTGGCTCTGTCGGCTTTCATTTATTCATTTACGCGATGTGCAAACTCTCATTAAATAATTTCGCAAAAAATTATTAATAATTATTAATAATTATAATAATTATAAAAAATTATTAATAATGCAAAATATTATTAATAAACGATCATAATACATTACGTATGACGCTTTCCATTACTTGAATTATTTAATTCGTCGAATCGTTTGTTAGCTGCACAATTAGTTTTTTCCTCTTTTTTTATATATGCCATGTAAAAGAAATGATAATTCAAAGAATCTCTACGGAAAGATACTATCTAAGATACTGTCTGTAGACAGAAAAGAAAAATCCCTCTTTTCTGTAATTATTTTATTTAAGTCGAGTGCTTGTAATATCGTTTCTAGATCGTTCTTCAAAATTTAATATCATAATTAATGTCATTGTATATGTCATCTTAGGCATATATAAATATACAGTTGCATGATTATATATTGAGTCATTCAATTCAAATTCGACCTACAAGCGTATGGTGTATAAATTTGAACAATAATTTCAATAATATTCAGTTATAGTATAAATTAGTTTGGATATAAGCGGATAAGTTAATTTATATTCGATATAACAAATCTGATTTACTTCGCGATAGTTAATAGTCCAAGGCATCTTGTGCATCAAACTACATTCACAATATTGAATCCCGTGATCGGCCATCAAGAAAGCGCTAGTTAACCTTTTATAAAGCCTGATTTCGCATCGATTAACTTCGGTCGTAGTTTAACTGATTCTTTATCTCTTTACTGTTCTAGTTTCAGAAAGGAACAAAGAGTAAGTTAAGCTGAAGCTAAAGTTAATTAAGAAAGTTAAACCGCCTTAACGCAATTATCTGTAAAACCGAGTAAAACTATACAGTGTGTTACTCGCAAGAAATTGGAATACATTTAACGCGCATGATACGTTTTTCTTCTATTCTTTCTCTACATTTAATTTCAATCAGAATAAGCTACTGTAGTATGTATCTTTATACATTCCAATTTGCACGTAGAGACGTAGTAATATGCGGAAACGTATGGTATAACTTACAATTATTGGCAAATAATAGTAGTCGTATATTAATTCCTATAACGTTATGATAATTCAAATATTGGCCGCATTGATTTACGAGAAAATGTTGCCAACAGTTTTTCTTTCGGTTTATTTGTCGTACCGAGAAATTCAGTATTTCTATTATTAAAATAAAAATATTATACTAAAGTAACGAGCTGCAAATATAACGAAAAAGATTTAATATTACTAAATAATATTAAAGTAATTAAAAAACAATGCAGATATTAATTGGATATTAACATATTTGTTATAGATTTCAATAGATTTTCAATTTTGCAGACAAGAAACAAGATCGATGTACATAAATAATAAAATATATATGCATGTTTGATTAAACACTTATCGAAAATGGATGACCAACGAAAATTAAATCTTAATTTACATGAAATATCACTGTGATCCTTTGTTGTGCAGATTAATCAAGTATGTATAGAAGTTTATACATTAATCGCATTATTGTGTTATAGCGAATAATTTCCTTCTGACATAACTGTACAAAACATGTATCAATCATAATATAATAGAAAATTTTCACAAAGTCTAATTTTTGCATATGTTTTCTTTAAATTTCAAGATTATAAACATAATCTCATTTTTAAAAAAATCACAAAATTAATTTAAAAATTTAAAATTCTAAAAGATACTTCTGACAATTAAATTATTTGGAGATATGACATACAAGTATAGTGGATTTCATTCTCTGAACGATTAGGCTTTATTCTTGTCTTTGATATAGAAACACGCTTGAAGGCTTTCATTCGAGTTCGATTTAACTTCGTCGCGCACTAGCATACCGTCGGAAGTTAAATTACCAGTAGAATCGACGAACAAAGTTCTATCACACTTTAACGAGAAATACTCATTTGAGAAACAAAGGTACAAAGATTATATATCCCAAATAATATAATCATAAATTAAAATAGCTTATAAATCTTCAAAATAATTTCAAAACAAAAATCAACAATCAACGAATGTGAAAAGAATGTGAGATTTTTTTTTTAAACAAAAAGCGATAATACCACAAATAGCAATTATTTTTTTGCACATGGAAAGGACAGTTTTGCTGAAATATCTAAAAAAGTTAAATATACAGATCTAAAAGTAATTTTGTTGGACTATCAAAATAATTATGTAGAACGCTCAAACTTATAGAATATTAAAACTTTTTTCAAAATTATTCATCATACTTGAAATTCCTGTGTAATTATTTGATGGTTTAACAAAATTATTTTCTGATCTGCATTACAGTTAAATTTTTTAAATAGTTCAGCAAAATCGTTTTTTCTGTGCAAAATGATCTACAGTATCATGCATTTAATATTAGAAGAAAGTCGTCGATACTGGTATAGATTTTCTAAAGTAATATCCCCTTATTTTTCAGAAACTAATTGTTGCACTTTATTAATACTAATAAAAATCACAATCTGTTTAGCTAATTAAAGAAGTACAAATTCATTTTCATCAATTCGTATATTTGTGATTTTCTATATCAAATCAGCTAAAAACGAATTCTACGAATGTGAAAATAAAATTCTTACGATTTTCTTTTACAAATTACGCAGTTTAAATAATAGTCACATATATATATTCTTAATAATATTATATCGTTTTAAATACTTGTAGTTTCTTAAATCAGTTTTATTTATATTAATTTTTCTTTAATTTTTTCATAATACGATTTTAAATTTAAAATTGGAGTGCAGCGTAAACCATGTCTGTAAAAGATCATAAGGTAACTTAATCTTTATAATGTTGCTTTAGTCAAACAGCTCTATTAGAGCTAAAGGCAATCGTACATATATGAATCGTACATATAAAAATTCTTGAAAAACTATCATGTTACATATTTGTATCTTGCAGAATAGCATACAGTAAATATGCATATAATTAAATAAAAATGTTTTACAATGAAGTGAAAATTCTGGAATATCTTATATACATTTACTTGTAGATACTTTATACAGATAATTCCTGTAAAAGAAAAATAATAAGAATAAGTAACATTAATGTTTGTTGTATCAGTTTTGGAATCCATTTTATCAGACGTTTATTTTTGCTTATGAAAAAATTAATAACCTTATGAAAAAATTAATGATTACAAACAGTATAAAAACTGCTTATACTATTTGATTTGGGACACTTTTTAGTTTGTATTTATGTTTTTAAAATTTTATTTTCTATCTTTTTGTTTAAGAAATATTGTCTAAAAACAAAGTGATATGTCAGTATCGGTGACTTTCTTCTATCTATATAAGTTTTTATAGAATACTTTCCGAAAGCCGCGAAAACTGTTCATTTCACTGAGATTATTACAAGTCAATAAGAAAGATAAGAGAACATATCAGAAAAAAAACTCTTTTCTCGCTATTTCCACTTTTTTTTCGATTCGTGCTCATCGAATCAACCCATCGACATCATTAGCCGATGTCGTCCGAGGTACTGGTATCGATTTCGAATCATACCAGCAAGCGGATGGAAAAATTTAATTGGGAGCCACGTAATTCCCAACTCAATTCGAACGCTTGCCTGTCACGAAAAAAATACCTGCTGGCGTCGAGCTCACGAGGAGTCAGAACTGCCAGTAAAATCGCTCGAGGGAAAAATTTTCCTGTTAAAGCAGCAACCTCCAAGATCATCCACGTCGATCGTTACGTTGATGACGAACACACTTTTTAATTACTTCGTTGAACGTTAACGCCTCGCAAAACTTTAAGTTCGATCCAATCCCATCATATTTCCTATAATATTTTATTGCGTGCATGAAATAAAACATGTATCATACCTAACATTTTCTGCGAAACAAATAGATCAATAATATATATAACATATGCATTACCAGAAGGAAATATCATTGTTTATACAAATATTATTATACGCAACAATGCGACTACATCATAATACAACATCAATATTGAATATATTATGCATTGCATAACAAGATATTTGTTCTGAATTATTTGTAGAATATTAGAAAACATGTATTTATGAATATAAACTATCGAAGTATGTTTAGTTGTATACACAAGCAACTCTTTACGATTATTTGTCTACGAATAAAAGATATATATTATATAATTATATATTATATAATTTCATTTTGTCTGTCATATACGAGTTTCATCATTCTTTGAATTATTTGTTACAGAGCCCGTATTTCCTCGTACAACTAACCCTCCAAGAAAATCAGTTTTTCATGTGCTGTTGTAATACGCCATTAAACGATTCAATTAATGACCGTACTTTAAATAAATTAGTATTCAAGGTTCCCACTGCTCTTCCTCGAGGTCGAACGCAAAGTGAGTGCGGAAAGAGGAGATCATTAAATATTACGGACAAAGTACCCCGTTTACTTTTGCCAGCGCGGAGGTTCCAAGTGCGGAAAGTTGAAAGGAGAAAGAGAGGAATGGATGGTAGAGGTGAAATTGTAGGAATTGCAGGGCTCGAAATCGTCAAACGGAACGCTAAGGAAGCTCTTATCGGATTTTTCCGCGGCAAATCCCTTCGAACTATTTAAATCGCACTGCCAAGTATAGCACATACCCACGTAATTCGCCGGAACTATGCGGAAAGTATTCCAAGCGGAAACGAGGGAGCGAACTATTTTGCGTTCTATACGCAACCGGGAGATCCGCCGACCAAGGAAAAGCCACAGTAACTCTCCGCGGCAACCTCGAACGAATTGAGACGAAATTGCTACGGCGGGAACGACGGCTTTATTCGAAATAGGATATTCCTAGGAGTTTCCCGGCCGGATATACGAAAGAGCACTTGAACATGCAATTAATTATTTAGTCGAGAGAATATCCACCTATGATGTACGAATATATCACGCTTTTCATTATAAGCATCTAACGCCTACTACACGAAAATTTCATAAAAATATTCATCATTATAATAGATGTTACATGATAATTAATATTATTATTATATGTAATCAGCTATATTTAAGTTAAAACTAATAAATTAAATATTTAAGTCATATAATCTTTTTTGCTTTTATAATTTTTGTACATTTACAACGCACGTAAATATATTAAGAGGCAAATAAAAATATACATTTGTTACATAAATTGAAACTTCCTAGTTTGTGTATAACTCCAATAAAAACAGACTCAAATTTACAAATTCGTTTTAAATTGCAATACGTATTGACAAATATGTATTTTCATTAATGTTATTGTTATATTAATTAAATAAATTTCATATAATAAAATCATAACCATTTATAATGTTATATACTTTTACACTTTTTCTACATATATGTTTACATATATCTCATTCTCTTTCTGCCTTTTGTATGTACATATATTTTTATAGTATTATATTTTATCGATATTCATGGTACGATTTAACAATTCGTAACTAAACAAATAAATACAAAAACTTAAAATTGATCTTGATTTATTCAGTCCACTTAAACTTCAATATCTTCAACAAAATCCGTTGTCGAAGCTTCGAAGATTTCTTTACGACTCTTTCATTATCTTAGAAATTGCACGTCTTTAAAACTCTGGAACTTCTCACGGTAATTAAATCGCGAATCTCTGCTCGTTCGAATTATCCGACTAAAGTAATAATTTCCAAGCACCTATAGATAATCGATGACACATCGAGCGATACGCTACTCTGCTCTTATACGTTACTCGAGAATTTTTCAAGCTTGAACGGGATCAAAATAAAAATGCCAGCCAGCGTTTTCACCACGTATATTTCACTTAATTGTGCGAAATTTTTACACGTTTATTCAGTCCCATTCGAACAGTGACAAGTAACAATGTTACACTGCGTCGTTCGCAGCCGGCCATGACCGTTTTAAAAAATAGCAATCTGTGTTATGTAACTGGTGTACGATTACAAAGAAAACAGCCGACACAGACACTTGCGACATGTATCGGAGACAAAAATAATGAATAATACTAAATATAAACCAGCAATCAGAAAACGAGGATAAAAGTAATAGACATATCCATGTGGGATCATTCACGAGTGCTCGTTATTGCTTCCATTGGACTTTTATTGGCTGTCCTAGTTACAATAGCGTATAGCTCACCTTTGCAGTGCGATTCTCTCAAATATGTCTGCTACCTACCTGCCAATAACTACGATCGCAGGTATACGATTTGCATTCGAACGAATATGTCACGTCGGTCTCAATCGAAAAGTCGGAAAATAACAAAAACTGCACGATTGCTTCAGTGGATACCGATCGATGTGTTCTATCAAAGTGAGAATTCGTTTGTTTCCCCTCTCACTTCTCAGATAAATAAAGGCGATATTTGCCATTCGTAACCGATGTGTTACATATCAAAACCACGCGAACACAAATCTATGGTCCGAAAACAAAGCCGATGATTCCATGAAATATCGCGTATTCAATTGATAATTTTCATCAATTCACACGTATTGATATTTTTAATTAAATATTAGTATCATCGTTACGCGGAAGTACATACGGATGTTATTTATTTTGGATACACGCTCACATAACACATTTAATATCAAAATAAGTACATTTCATTCATCCAAATATCAAAATAAATAAAGTTAGCATAAAAAGTTATATATTCCGCTTTTAATAAAATATTGATGCGTGTAACATGCAAAAAAGTCGATTAAAAAAAGTCTCTGCTTGCAAGTTAAAAAGAGTACCTACAATTGAATATGAAGCTATCACGCTATTTTGTTTCATCGATGTTATCTATGGCAGTTATCACTTTTTGTCTTCGCGTTCATAGTTGAGATCTAAATATATTTATTATTTGGCACGAGTGCCCGCCGGGGATCGATCGTGCGAAAACAAATATCTCGGACATACAGCCATCGCGGCGGACACGGTGAGCCGGCTTGATGTCTCGATGTGCCATTTTGATCATGACGCGTTAAAAGAACGAAAGAAAGTTATCAAAATCACCGGGTATAAAAGACAGACTGACGAAACTGAAAGGTGGAAAGAAATTGCGAGCTTTCCGTGAAGCGATCCTTCGTATTGCATCCAAGTCACGCGCCATCGACGAAATCTCCGCCGTTTTTCATAAACTCTCGCTCGTCGCAATAAGCCTTAAACTTTGTACACAACATAAGCACTATATTATAGTCGAATTTTAAGTCGTAATATGGGAAACGTTGCCTTGTTCCCATATGTGAATATCATTCAAACGGTTTATTACTAAATCGTGTTCATACAATACATTTTCCCGAAGTTATAGTTGTAAACGAAATACACAGACATACAAACGCATTTGCGATTCGATAATCTCGCAAAACGACATGGGCTACACTGTACTTGCCAGAATTTATAATTTTAGAGTTGATTTCAATGCAAAAGCTAGTTTATTACATGTGAATGCATGAGTATTTTGCATTTGAAAATTACGAAGCAGACATAAATATGCGCAAAATATATGGTAAACATGCAACAAATATTAAGAACAAAGATTGTACTGCAGAAACTGTTTAAACTTTTGAAATCCTCTTTGTAGCAATCATGTCGACTATATGCAATATGAGAGAAGTTTTCAAAGTTAATGAACATATTTCAACGATAGCATATGCTAAGTACACGTTGAAATTAAAGACCATTTCTGCCTGTGCTCGCTTTGAACGTGACTCGCTTGAACAGATAAACTGGAAATAGTCACTTTGTGTATGATCGGGCAGTGGCCCTGCCAGGCTATTATGAGTTTACATGCGAAACGAAATACATTTCATGTTCGCAAAATATTTGATATTGGATGGTACTGGCATCAGAGAAAAACTGTGTTATTTTGGCATAATTTATAACATGGCGTGACAAAATGGAGTAAATATAGATGACCAATATTGAGCGAGTTAACTGATACGTTCAATATCACCGATATTCCAGCAATTCCGGCATACGCGCTCGCAAAAAGAAAGCACATCGAATATCAAAGAGACACCAAAGGAATACTCTATAGATTTTTTATTCCACTATGTATATAAAAAATATCTATATAAAAAGAAAAGAAAATTATATGGATATAGAGAGATCGTTTCTCTCCGTTAAAGCTATCCGAACGATATATCGCTTGTGAAAAATTCAAGATCCAATTCACCTTTGAAATCCGGTAAACTATCGCAAGTACAATTCTCCATGACGGTGCAGCAATTTCAAGTGTATGCTAACCATTGTTTCTCAGTGGGAATCATAATGCGAAAACATAATTCCCGAGCTACTTCATGAGCTCTCACCGTCTCTTTACAAACGTAAAGAGCTATTCCAATTTTCATTCAGCAAGTCAGTGTTTTGTCGTGCGTTTTGAAATGTTTCGTAGCGCTCCGTTCATTGTAAATCGGTTCTCAACCTCTGCTTTTTCAAACAAGAGTTAATTAGGAAAACAGATTTCACTAATTCGCTATATATTGTCTCTTACCTACGTATATTTCAATTTGCAAAATTAGTTACATTAAATAAATAATATAAACATAACATGCGTAAATCTTAACAGCTTCTTTCCAATATTCTTTTAAAAAAATTAACAGATTTATTAAAATTAAACTTATTAATTGATCTGTAATGAAATTTACTTTAATTTTTCTAAAATCTATCTAAAATTTGATCTTCCAAAAATTCGTCTTTTTTTAGAAACACGCACGTAACACGATATATCTACTTTAAATTTATTTGTGTCTTTGGAAGAGAAAAAGAAAATATGCAAGTAGCCGGAAATGTAGACTTATCAGAATTTACTAAGAGATAATGAATTCACGTACCCTCTATATCTATTTTAATTGATCTTTCTTTACGTTATTATAAATTAATTAGAAAATTCCTTTAACATTCTCTACACAATTTTTTAATATTAATTAAAACTAAATCTACTCACAACTGAAAAGCTTGCATATCGTTTTTGTTTTCTGGAAAGGACCTACTTCGATTACGTCGATGCTTATACGACCGTCCTTTATGGGATACATAAGCTTGGCTAACACGAAATAGCGATATTACGATGCTCGGCGCTATCTTCCGAGCATAAAGTAGTGCTTAACAACTACGTTACATGCTTTACGTTGTCATTTCATACCGATTGTGTTCATAGTAAACGCTACTGGAAAATTTGCACGCGCATACATATATGCGTGTGCATATGTGTACGTCTATAAAACAACTCGTACGGATTTTAAGGGTATCGTTAAATGAAAAGTTTGATATGCACTGTCCGCCATTTCGTAGTCACCGTTCGATATCGGATCATTTCAAACGCTCTTCTACAGCTTGAAGTTTCAGATGGTTATGAAAAATATTCTTTTCACAGTTAAAAAAAACGCTATTCGTTTAATTTTTATTATATGTTTATATTGTTCAATTACCATCGATCTTTCATCGTATAGTTATATATGCGTTCATATTGTACATTGTAAAATTTGTGACCGCTGCAATTCCACGTTATCTGCATTAGAATCAGGTAAATAAATCAAATATTTAACAACAAATCTGCAATATAAAGATAAATAAATATGCGACTTACAGCGAGAAATATATAAAATAATTATGTTCATAAAAATAAAAAGGTTTGATCATTTTGTTATCATTAATTTAGTACTTGAAAGTTTTTATTATTCACCATTACATTTTTTTCTCTTTTATAATAAAAAGTAAATCATTAAAATATTAATTATTTTTATTGTTTACAGGAACATCATAATTATGGAAAATGCTAAAAAATCTATCAGATAAAGTAAGTTTTAATTACTCAATCTCTCGTTTCTTTTCTTTTTCTATTTCTATCAAGGACGTCCTCTTACCTTATATATATAAATTATGAACAGGAAAAAAAAAGCTGGAAAATAATATTGAAAATAAATTATCAAACAATGTCGAGAAGCAAGAAAAGAGGAAGAACTACTAAAAGAAAAATTTCAAATATTATTTTAATAGATTTAGGTACTATCATTATTATTATTCTAAGAAAATTAATTCCTTCATCGTAATAGTATGCATATGGATTCTTAAAATTCAGCTTTACTTAATTTTAGAATTAATAGACTTCTCTCAATTCACGAAATTAAGGAAAGTTGATTAAAGAATAACTGAAATTATTACTATATTGTATTATTTAATAACTCTTTATTTTTATATATACAATTTTTTGATTATACTTTTTATATATACAATCTAATTATTTATAAAAATAGAATAAAAAAAAATCCAACATAATATAATTTAAAAAAAAACTGAGCACATCGTCGCATTATCCTAATCAAAATATCGAATGAATAAAGAATTTTGCCTTAATTCCGATTTTTCTTATCTCATTTGAATGTTCGAACTGACCTCTATTTGAAACTTCCACGCTTCAAATATATTCGACTGTATGCTACTGCAAAACTTCAAATATTCACGGGCCAATTGTAAAAGATGCAGTCCAATCTCCGCGAGGTGCTACACGTAATGGAAACCGCTTTGAAAAATTCCTCAGTCTGTTGTTATCCGATAAAAGTTGCCTTGCCCGGTCACTCATTCGGTCAAACATTTTAAATGTTACTTACGAATTTCACGTAGCATCCCATTGCTTTTTTCTAGACCTACTTTGTCTCGAGGAAACTCCAACAAACAAACTTTTCACTTCCGTTTAAACCATAAACGAGTAAATTTTTTAATTCATTTCTGCATTGCCATTTTATTGCACGTGTGCTGACATTACAAAACTTTCCTAATGCTGTTTCATGTTATCTACGGATTAAGGTCATTTACTATGGCATTTAAAATATTTGAATTTGTCCTTTCTACACTGTAAATAGAAATGGAAAAAATGCAGAAGACATTCATGGAGAGAGAGACAGAGAGAGAGAGACAGAGAGAGAGAGAGAGAGAGAGAGAGAGAGAGAGACAGAGAACTCGACTTTTCAGAATTAAAATAAATAAGCAATAAAAGAATGATCGAGTCGATAAATCAACGAATGTAACGAAATGAAGAATAGAAAAATCTAATCTTAATTTTTAATTATATTATATAAAATACGATGTAATGTGTTTATGCGTGTATAAATAGAAGAAAAATAAGATTTAGATTTACATAAAAGTTTATATTCCTATATGTTTATTTTTGCAATTATAGTTGTGTGTATAGATATGTATTTGAATTTGTACGAGAAAGCGAAGTCCGAATTGTAATTTGACAGAAGACAAAATAAAATCTTCTGTTACTACTACTAAATACTATAAACGATACTTGTATATACTTTCATCGTCTTGTATTTCAGTTCGTCTTAAGTATGATTAAGATGCTATATTAGAAAGATTCATATTTGAGACTTAAGACTTTACCATTATCTTACATCACAACTATATAATAAATCTATACATATAACATTTAAAATAGAATGTAAGACTGCACTATGAATATCGCTTTATATGATGGAGCAACGTTGTAATGTCTGGAATAAATGATAGTCACAACATCTAGGTAGAAAAGTACGTCAAGACCGGATGGAGGCTAGCATGCAACAAAACGAATTCCTCTCGTGAAGGCTGAGTCCACAAAATCGTATCTTCCGTAGACATATGTATTTTATGCCGAGCGTTATGGCCTCGTGGTTGATACTTGCATTATATCGTACATAGAAATATCTTCTATACAGTAAATGCAACAACGGCGAGCGACCTATTTCTCCTTCGAGAAACATTTGGGAAGAAACAAAATACGAAATCGTATATTCTTCTCGGATAATTTTCGCGTTAAAAATGTTAAATTATTGAACACGTTACGAATACGTTTTCTCGCTTATGTTTTCTATTAAATCTCTCATAATATCGAAATATGAAGTCAGATTACATTTCGCAAATTATCTTCCATTTAAATTAATTAAATAAAAAAAGTTATATTACAACAATGTAATATTGATTAACGATGAATTGAATATCTACATATATGAAAATAATTAAATGACATCAAATAACACGTTAATTGCATATATTCATATACTAAGTAGCTGTGACATGTAAATTGGATTATTGCGCACGTTTACATGTATTAGCCCTGATACACGCAATAATAGATAAATTATGAGTGACAAAACAATGAGAAGCTTAATTAATATCTCGGACGCTTTTATATATAAATAGAGTTATTTGATTTGAATTAATTGAAATATTAATTGTATAAATTGTAGTATATTATAAGTTATTCCTTACTTGTGTATTAAATAAGGTAATAAATTAAATTAGTACATATTTTTAAAAATATACATATTTTAAAAAACTAACAATCTGCGCAAACAGAATGTTAGCCGCGAAACGTATGTATCGTCTTTTTATTCGCTCTATCATAATCTTTATTACTCTACTGACTCGTTCGCAATAAAAATGATCTATTCTTGAACTTTTTGCATAACTTTAAAAATAAAAAAAACATATTTTTTTCAAGCATCTGAAATAAAAATAATATAATACGTTTGTAGTTTAAATAACATCAAATCACACAAATATCTCTGGTATAATGCAAATATTATTAAAAATCTTATAGGACAATTAATCCCCATAGGAAATGCAAATTATATCAATATTTGAATACAATGTTTGGAAAAACTCAAATCAAATATATAAGCATTTCTTTCGGTTTATGGTTTTGATGCAGATATGCGCATAAAAATTTAAACGCATTCACGTCTCCTGCAGCCGTCAGCAGTATTGGTGCACCCTCTCCTCCCGGTGTGATAATTTATCAGGATCATTCCGGTGGTCGCAGAACGCGAGCGTGAACAGGACACCCGGCGGATTTATGATAACGATAACATTGAATAATTCGTGGCAACGATTGATCGCATGGTCGCGACGAGATGCACCAATGCTGTTTCAGTGGAATTGTGTGGGAGTAGAAATTAACATACGACTAGGCATATTTCAATAAGCAGAAAATTCCATTAACCAATAACTTAACCAAAAAGATATGATATTAAACTGTATTTAAATTTTAAAGTGATGTTTTACGAATTATAATTTTATATGAAAAAATCAAAACTGTAGATTCTGATGAAGAAATAATCGCATTCTTATTTGTCATATAAATATTTCAAAAAGTAGACTTTATTAACTTCGATTTGTTTACCGATAAAACATTTATAGTGCGTCTATTCGTTTCATTGATGGCGAAGGTAATTGAGAAAAGAAGAGCTCTCAACATTTCAAAGGTCGTTATTACGATTCGCAGACATTAAGGTTACAAACGACACGTCGACCCACGTGGCTCGATTTCCACGTATATAACTGCGGCATATATCACGCGAAAGCTCGCCTCTACGTGGGTGGAGACGCGAGAGTAACTTCCGAAAGACCGATAATCTTTGCCTTAATTGAATGGCGAGGGGAGAAACAATGATTCAAACGTTTGTGACGCACCCCATTTCATGCTTTTCAGAAACTATCTAGAAGATAACGGGAGAAAAAGTGAAGAAAGAGCAGGAAAGTTAGAACGTCTCCGCAAGGCCTGGCGCCAACACAGAAGGGAAACAAAGCGGGAAAGATGAGAAAAAAACAGATAGAAGAAAAAAAATAAGAGACTGTAAATCCGCAACACTGTGTCACGACGATTTGCAGGTGTACTGCTAGTAATTACGTATCACCAAACGTAGTAATGTTTTGCATTTTATCTAAACCGCCATGCTATCTCGCGACTGTTAAACACTATATGTTACATTCTACAAACGGGAATTGTACGTTTCGTCGATCAAGAGATCCTCGAAGTCCAATCATGATTTGCTACCCGTCCTGATCACGTTCGAAGGACAAATAGTTTATACTCTGCAACAACAATGTACGAACGATGTACATTGCGTCAAAATAGAGTTTGCATTTGATAAAACTTGATTACTAACTAGAATACTAAAATCGCGTTGAAAATAGATATTAATAGAAAATAGATTGATGCACATAATTGTTTCCTTTTTCTTTTTAAAGATCATATACATATTATCATAAAAGTTCTACTTGATGATAAGATCCATTATGATACAAAGTTAAAACAAAGTTGAAAATTGGGTCGCGTTCATCTTGAGAGACAGCACGACAGAATTGGTGGCAAAAGAAAGGGAGAAGCCAAGACTTTACGAATGGGGCGGTTAAAAGAAGAATGGTGGAACGGAGCCACTTAAGAGCGAAAATTTTCGTCTAAAGTCGACGAATAAATAATTCCTGAACGAGGCATTTCCGTAAAGCAAGGATCCACCTTTCCCTGGTATGAAGCCAGCCACCTCTCCGTTCTCTTTTCGAATTGTGTAGGATGCAGGGACGACTTTCCCCTTCCTATGGGACAGCCGCCCTTATCACCCATTGATTTACATCTCCAGTTGTTCCTGTGGGAACATCCGCCTACCTGTCGCATTCTTCCTCCCCGTCACCCTGTTTTTCCTCGGCGATGCGCCGCGCTGCACAGTCTGATTCCTAGTTTTATTTTCTCTTTCGCCAGCCCCAGAGGTACCCTCACCCGTTTCCACGAAAGGCCGTCCAGGATTTCCCGGATACAGAGTTCGCGGTGCACTTTATTATCACGTTAGACGGGAATAAATTAAGCAAACGATGCGCGCCTGTCTGCGATCCTGGCGTCCGTACAAGATATTTTGCTTGTTTTTGCCGTATATAAATCGTGCGAATATGCTAAATCGAGGCTTTTTCGAGGCAAAAATAGTAACAAAATAGTTGGAGGCCAAAAATATAGACAATAAATGTGTACAATATCGTAAAATAACTGCAAAAGAAATCATATATTACATTCATAACATAGCGAAAATATCGAATTATTCTCATATCTTCTATTTTCAAAGGGATTACACTCGATCTTCATCCATCTAATCTACGCTTTTCTTTATGTTTCCAATTGCTACATACCATTCGTGTCTGCGACAGCGAAACAATAAAAACAAAATATGTCCTCTGAAGCAATAAAATTGAGAGAAATATGGACCATCAATTCTTAATAATATTTTCGTACGTGATTTGATGTTGAAAATTTCGATACGATTTACGCTCGTTAGGAATTCGAAATGAGAAGATCTTAAGAAGATGAGTTTCATTAAAGAAATGCTACATTAAGAAATTGCTCTAACCGCAGAATTCTAAACCCAGTGTTGGAAGACGTAGAGTGTGAAAGTATCTCATTTAGAATAATTAATACTTCTTACACAATGAGGTGAAACGACCTCCCATTAACACGCAATGATAAAGCATCACAATTTTTCAAACAAAATAATAGCTTTGTATATGTATATATATGTATAATTATTTACGAAGTATTTAGTACTATTGATAATAATCATAATCGCATATTGAGATAATAATTATGAGTTGACAATAAGGATGAAGAAAATAATGATTTTTTAATAAATTTTTTAAGAAAATTGAAATTATAAAAATTGAATAAAAATACAAGCATAGAGTAATAATAACAAGCAATTAAATTTTAATAAAATACTGTTTTTTTTTTGTGCTCAATTTTTTATTATGGTTTTTTATTATGGTTTTTTATATAAAGCTCTTATTTTGTTAAAAAAAAAAAGGTTAGAATTTTTAAAAGATTACGTTGATCTTATTATAATTTTCATAATAAAATTAATTTATTTCAATTCAAGGATAAAAAAATACAAGATGTTTTTATTGATAATGTTATATAAAAAAATTTTTAAAGTTGTATATAAATAAATTTGCAAATATAAAAATCAAAAAAATTATTAAATAGTACTACTAAACAAAATAATAATCTTTTAATAAATAAAACAAAAATATTATGTAAAGTAATAATAATTTTTTATTAATTTGAATAGATAAAGATTCTAATATAGCAATCTCTAAAGCGTTTCTCTTTATACCTGTTATTATGTATTAAATA
>NW_017259378.1:273617-289268 GCF_001594045.1 Atta colombica
TAAACAACTAATTTAATTTATTAAATAACAATTAATATTTTCTTAATAAGAAAATGCCTATTGTATCTTATTGTACTAATTAATAAGGCTCGACATAGATACAAAAATCCATAACATTATTATATGTACATGTGTCTGTGAGATAAAATAAACATGATATATTATACCTTTATTTAGGTAAACAAAGAAATATCAATATTGATCCGACGGAAAATAACTTTAGACCTTGTCTTTTACTATATTCTATATTCTAGACATATGACAAATTGAGGGCGGCAAAGCGGCGAGTATGTGTAATGGAGATGAGACAAGGCGAGACATTCTGATATTACGATGACAGCGTAACGCTTCAACACTTTGCGTTGTATGAGCGATGAGTGATGTTCACAAGGTTTGCATTAAAGTGCCTTCGATCGCACTATGCATGGTTTGATAAATGACGTACTCTACGCCTTCTTAATCAGTATACTAAAATAAGTGATTCTCATATTTTAGAAAATATCAATCGTCATTGGATGATAGAAATAAAATAGAAAATAATCATTACATACTAAATGAAAAAAAAATACAATGACTTTAGACCATGGAAAGAACGGTTTTGCTAAAGTATCTAAAAATAATTTTATTGGATCATTAAAATAATTATATAGGTAGTTCAAGCTGAATGTTTTTTGCTCATTTTGTGCTTCAATTTTCCACATAATTATTTTGTTCAATAAAATTATTATCTGTATCCAACTAAATTAAATCTATATTTCAGTAAAATCGTTCTTTTCGTGTAAAATTTGTATCTTATATAATTATATTAAATTTATATCTTATATAATTATATTTTCCATGATTACTAACAGAAATATATAGAATAAATTATTATTTTCTTAATATTATATGCTATACTTTGATATTCCATTTTTTCAATCTTTTATTCCTATTCTATTTTTATTCACAAAATACCTATTCGCACAAACAGAGTAAAATTCACTCAAACTATCATTACTGCATAAAATTGCATGCAAAAATGCACAACCACTTGTCTGAAAAAGCCAGCCCTCTTTCCCAAGATGATGCTTTTTATTTATCGTATCCAAAATGTACCGCGAATTGCATCAGTCTGCGACTTTAGAATGCAACGAGAGAAACGGTACTTTATCCTAATGCCTGGGCTACTTCGTTATTTCCGTTTACGGTCATGCTCTTCCAGGTGGTCAACCAAATTCGATTTTCTCGTTGCTTTCGACATTTTAGCTGCCCATACTATTCGTTCCCATTTCTCGCGCTTTACCACCGACCTACCGCCATTGTACAATTACGAACGCAGCGTTGAAAAAAGGGAAAATACAATACCAAGCTGCATTTAAAAGGGGGCGACAAAGAGCATTTCAATTAAATTTTATTTCAATTGTTTGACGTTGTATGTTGCGTCATGTGCGTCCATGAGAACATTCACTCATATGTCATTTTCCTCGAAATCATATAACTTGATACCTGAATATATTCTGGCATGCATTTAATCTATTATCTACGCTCGTTTATGTATAATTGAAAAAAACGAAGCGTAGCTTGTTCTCTCTGCGCCGTGTCGTACAGGTTCGCTATTTCAATGCGAGCATTATTGTTTATTTATATACCTCATGCACACAATATATACACACAATAGCTGGCTGCTTGAACCACAATGGCATAATTATTTCCTATTATGAAAATCGTATTTGCATTATTATTAGACATTACTAATTCAGTGCATAAAAATAATGACCAATATATTAATAATTATACGTGAAAGATACATTACTGTAATAATACAATGTATTCCATTGAACAAAATAAAACGTTGAAAAATATTATACCCATTACGGAATAATTTGAACAACAATAATATCACCTATCCAACAAATAAAGAAAGGAGCTGTTTCAATTAAAAGCTTTTCGACCACATGTAAAAGTCATAAATCTTTTCAATATTAACTATTTCCACCTCGATCTTTTTATAACTAAATTGTCTAAATTGCACATATGTACAGATGTAAATAACCGATAGATTGCCATTGGAATGACCGAAGGAAAAACGACGAAGAGATACATGGGAAACAAAAGAGCAACGCCGTTGAGAATACACCGAGGCACGTGTTACATGCGAGCGACCACATGATCGTTTCCCGATTCTCCTTGAACCTGACTGTCCTATACGGATCGGCACACAACGCCAACAACTTTCGCGAGCAGAAAGGCATTTTCCTGGGAAACGATTTTATTATTTAATGGAAGCACTCTAAAGTCGAAGCTTTTATATAATCGACAAGTCGGGCGGTGCGATGGTGGGTCGAATCTTCGCTCGATCGAAAATTGCATACGCGACTTGCAAGGAAACGAGCACGAATTAATAAATTCCATTTGAGATTTTCTCATTCTATATGCGATATTCAAAATGTATCTCTGAGTTTTAAGAGATAACGAGTTACGAGGGAAACGAGTATAAATTAGAAATTCTGAACGTACACGGAAAGAATGATTTTCACTGAAATTATATCTAAATTTAACTACACACTGTGTTAAATTCATAATGTTATACTCAATTTGTATTATTTTTAATCATATCTATTACTGCTCCTATCCAATATGTTAATCCAATGTTGTTAATTTAATTAAAACAATATAGTTAAAGAATTTAACTCTAGAAAATGTATTAAAATTTATGTGAATACGTCAATATGAACGATATTCGCTTTGAAATTATAAAAATTGCCAGTATCATTTAACTCAAGGAATTATGTTACCATTTCTCTTTTCATATCTAACAGTATATAGATACATGCCTAAAAATAATTGTGTTAGACCAAAACAATTATATAGAGCACTTAAGCTACATTATTAAAATATCAAAATACTTTGCAATACTTTGGTATTACTTGTCCTACATATATATATAAAATTATAATAGTTTAATAAAAAATTATTTTCAGATCTGTATCTAATAAAATTTTTTAATTCCGATCGCTTTCGTAAAATCATTTATTCCAGTAATGTTTATTCCATGTAGTAAACTTTATCGACTCTAACGCGATTAAAAATTGTAACATCGAAATTGTGTATTCTATCAAAACTAAAGATTTATTATCATTATTTCGATATAGTGTCCGAGATAGAAATAAGCATTTTAATTCTAATTGTAAACACAAACGCTCGCACTAAAAACAAATGATATCACTAGCTACGACTCCAAATGGAACAACAGTGAATTCTTAATGTTGCCTACAACAGAAATTAATACCTCGACGTAATTTCGCTTACACTTAATGAATCATGTTGAAAAGCCACGAGGCACGAGCTTTATAAAATCGCGACGCAATATGAAAACGCGGCACAAAAGACGAAGAAGTCAAGACGGAGAATAGTCGCGGTAAAATATTTATTACTCTCGCATAGAAGGTTCATGTATGCAAGAAGTTCTTCAAAGTTCCTTGAGTGAGCTACCATGCAAGATACAATCCCGCATGATAATACCGAAAGAAAGTAGGAAGGGAACGGTGGATGGCGCATCGTATTCGACCGTGGATGATGCGCGTCCCTTTCCTATCGCGCACTGCTTTCGTTGTTGTTTCAACTCTCTCTTCGTAACTTTGGAATTACTTATACATACAATCTGCAATCTTCGCGAGAGATCTGTCGCTGCATTCGGAACAGAAGTCCGTTTCGCAGCGAAGAGAGAATGCAATATAACGGGACTTACAAGATAAAACGTGAGTTACAACTTTTTAACACCTCCCGTAAAATTTAGTTACGACACTATGCCTCCGTCTAAGTTTCGCGGCGATCCGTTTCTTTTTTTTCTTTTTTATATCTTCTTTTATAATTGTTGTATACTTTAGTGTCGTTTTACATCGTTTCTTTACGATTTTTATAATAATTGAACACATACATGAAATAATATTTGAAATAATATTTTTTAATATATATTTTGTTAATTAACATGTATATGAAAAGGACAATTTTGTGATAATACCCGTTTTAATATAGATTAACTTTAATTTTGGTTCAACTTATCTTTTATCTTTATCTATTATCTTTTATCTTTATCTATTTTTGAGAATTAGAAAAGGATAAAGAATAAATTAAACCGAGATTAAAATTAATCTACATTGGTAAAAATGGACACAAAGCGTTTAAAAATTTAGCTGGATGTAAATCTGAAAATAATTTTGTTGGAATATCAAAATTGTATATTGTCAAATTACTGTCAAATTGATAATGTCAAATTATACTCAATTTAAGTTATTTTTAGTCCTTTCTCTTTCAGATGTCAAAATCCTATCCAGTATATTGTTGATTTGATTAAAACAATGGAGTTCAATTTAACTCAAGAAAATGTATTAAATTTGACTAAAACTTAGTTTATTATTTGCATATATTAATATAAACTATATTTACTTTGAAACTAACAATATAAATGGATTGATTTACATTTTGACACATATGAAAGTTAGAAACGATAAAACATCATTTAACTCAAGGGATTGAGTTATACCATTGTTTTTTTTTTTCGATATACTAACAGTATGAAACATTAAAATTGATTAGTAAAATGCCAAAATTTTTTACAGCATTGTCATTCTAGATAATTATTTTGATAATCCAACAAAATTATTTTCAAATCTGCACCTGCTAAATTTGTAAATTTCAAAATCATTTCGCGAAACATAGAATGTTTCAGTCATTTAAAATATTTTGACAGCTCTCCAATAGCCAGCTCGAAGCCAGATATTCACTTATAATTCTAACTTCTCACTTATAATTCTCTTAAATAACTTCACATGACATCGATGTTTTTATATTTCAACTCAAATTAATTTCCAATAAGATACATTAAACTTTCCAGGATATATTTCGCAGTATTCGTGGGATGTATATATGTACAAGGCGCGATGGAAAAAGTCCGCTTTCCCGTTATTGTTTAATCGCCATCCCGTCATTTATCATCGAGCATTTATCTGAATAAAAAGTTGAAAGGCCTCACGCGAGATTCCGAATTTGACGCAATTTTCAGATCGTTAGCCATGCGAAAGGTCGAAATAAAATACTGTTCTCGCTGGCCGGTCAGCGGAAATGCGTCGAGAATAATTAAGCGTTCATCAAACCGCTGTCGCGTGCGCCGAATGCTGCGCAATAGCAAATCCTTACAAATAAATACATAATTATGCGGACAAGCGTGATAAATGGATTTACTCACCAGTCCGTGTCGATGCAATCGACGATCCGCTGCCGGCCACTCTCGCTCCATCGATGTCAAACGCCATGGCTCCAAGTTGCACGCGGTATCAATTTCGTCATAGGGACGCTCACTCGCGTACACGAATGTCCGGAAAAAAACGTGGGCTAATCACGATCACCCGATATAGTCCCGATGTTCCATTCGACACACCCGTCACTCGCGCGTGAATTCACTCGTTTCGAAACGGGACGCGGCGCGCGCGATTATCTGTATAGTTTATACAGCGAGAGAGACTCGACGCGCCGAGAGAGGCAACGACAAAATGGCGTCCGTTCGGCGAATCGAAACCGATCTGAACCGTGGTGCGAATCGACGCGAAACGATCGCGCAAACGCACATCGCGAGTCGCGACTCGAGTACCTGTAACGGCCGTAACGTAAAGCGGTCAAATTACTCCATACGCACTTCAGTGCGATAGCCAACCGACACACTTCCATTGCTCGGCACTATTGATACGCGCTATCGATCACCCGCGCGATGCATCTCGAATGACACGAAGTGCTACAATTCGCGAGTCGGAGTCGAATGGCAAACAAATGAATAACGTATTTCGCGGTTCGAACGTGAATATCACGATCGATCATAGCAGTACGCATTCGTTAGCAACCGATACTTTCCTTCGTAACTTCCCAAATTCACGCACGCTCTTTTTCGCCAGATATATAAAAGCGCGAATACAAATTCACAATTGCGACGCGCCGCGCCGCGCCGCGACACGAAGTGAGTTTTAAATGTTGTCCAGATGGCGCGACGGTCGCCTAAGCAGGGGATGCATTCAAGAATTATGCCAGAAAGTGCGTTCCACTTTGGGTGCGTTCGGGGAGACGTTATTAGCGCTATTTGTGCTATTCTATCCTTGGATGCGTTCAGCATTTTATGCTCATAGCGCTTGTAAGCATCATTTGTCCTTAGAACCAAGTCCGAATCTTAAAACAAGGTGAAAAAATTAGCAAATTTTTTACGCATTGATAAAATTATAATTATTCTAATAAATTCTCTTTTAATTATTCTTTTAATTATTCTTAATATAAAAAATTTAATTATTTTAATAAAATTTCACTTTTGTAATTGTTACCTTGTTTCAAGATATCAAATCAATTCTCTTGTTTAATTAATATTTGATATAGTAAGATATAGTAAGGATGAAACGGTGCTTGCAACATGTGAACGTGCAAAGCAAACACATCCTAGAGTTGTTATCCATCCTTTTTTCTCCAGACACTGTACCCTTTTTAAAGCGTCCAAGAACATCTGGAAGGATTCATTTTCAAAACATGTCTGAGATAATTATAAGCGTCCAAGGTTTCAAGAAATCGTCTAAATATTTTTCTTTGACTCCTCTGATGCTATTTGTATTAATGATTTACAATAAATGTAATAATTTCTCAAATTGTAAGAAATTAATCAATCATAGTCGAATATGAGGAGAATAATCGACTATGGGTGCATTCAGAACGACAACCGCTCAGTGAGCACGATGATTAAATTAGTACTACTAATGAACAATTAGGTGTAAAATAATTATTCGTTGATAGTTTTAACCAATTTCGTAACTTTCATGCCGTAACTTTCTAACTAAATTGCGGATAAAACTTAATGGAAATTAAATCAAAAATTTTTGAAAATTATAATGCAGTAATTTTATGCCAAAAGATTGAAAACGATAGTCATCCAAACGCGCATCAATTCTCAGACTTTTGTTTTCTGTTTGGCAGCACTGCTTGCGAACAAGATCGAATTGATCTCCAATACATTCAAAGTCAAGTTTACTATATGATTCACTTATGCTAATGTAATAATCGCATTCTATATTCGTGGAGAAATAAAAATCGTTCGCAAGAGATTTCGAATTAAAGCGTTGAGATATTCAATCTCAATTACAATCTCGGAATCTGTATCAAATATTTACTTCGGGGATAACTCGGACAAAAGGGCTTGTTAAAACGAGATTATTCGATATACATACATACTGAATCGTTTACGCTATTATGTATACATAAGGCTAATTATTTCTCTTCTTCCGACAATCCATCTATGATCCCTTCCTTCTTTCACCCTTTGCCAATTGTCACCACGAACGGTCTCTTTATTTTGTCGTTCTCTTTCCCCGCGTTGCTACGCAGTCGCGAAGTTAGACGAAACTCGTTATCGGATAGAACGGGCGATTACCGCCTCGTCTCGAGTTGGAGCTCGACTTTTAACGCGATTATACGTCGCTGAAAGGCTAAATTGCACGGCGCAACGAGAGTTAACGCCCGCGAAAACTGCAAATTCAAGCGATGCGCCCCGGAGAGGAGCGGCGAGAAATAATCGACAGAACGATGCGAATCGCGAAAAAAATATCGTGTTCTCTCTCCTTATATAATTTAGCTTTCAATCATGATACAGTGAAGAATATTATAATTCTGCGATAAAGTGAAAATTACAGAACAGCAAAAATACGCCAGTTTGCTGTTAAAACAAACAGATCTTTTTATAGTCCAGATTGTTATTGAGACGAATAATATTTCTAATTAAGTAAGAAAATTCCTACATTCGGTCAAAGATTTTAGTGCTAAATAGTGCACCAAAACCTTTCTCGATCTTAAAAACACAATTATAAGTTGTAGAACCAGAGTAATATCATTTATTAAATTCACAAACAATTTAATAATTTTTTATGTTAATAATTAAGCATCTTTATAAGAATATTAATAATAGAATAAATGTTACTGAGAATCTTAAATATTCTATAAATATTTCTATACATAGTATTTCAATACATTACACACTTCACATTTACATCAATGGCACGAATATTCTCTTTATGGCCAGTATTCATAGCCCAGACAATATATTATACATATCTAAAAGACGTCATAAAAACATCATAAAGTCTTTTGAAACACACTATATGTCTGAAAGATATGTAAAAGATATCATAAAGAGGTTTTCTATATAGATGCGTATCTAGAAATCCGTTTCTATTATATTTCAAGACCATCTTAAGTAATATTTAAAATGCTAATATGGCTGTGATTGCGGCTTATCAAACGTCTTAAGACTGTTCTTAAAACAGTCTTAAATATAAGAACTGAATAAAAATCGTTCCAAGTCAAAAAATAAAATAAGTAGAGAAAAAAGACGGTGACAAATAAGGAACATAGTGAGGCCAATACAAAGCAAACGTTCCGAAAAATTCCTCGTGTTTCATAAAATTGTTCTCGTAGCTCCGCGTGCTTTATACAACTCTGTGCTGCAAATAGACCGAAGAAAAACTAAAGGCAGAAACAAAAGAGGTAAACGGAAGGCCTGATAGGTCGAGTCAATCGTTCACCTGTTCAACCAATCGCACACCTGTACTCGCTCTCCACGAAGCTAAACCAATCGGACCCCCCGTACGTCTCGTTATTTAGCCAGTTTACGAGCTCCCGCGCTCTACGGATATCGATTACCGATCGCCTCAGCGGCTATCGTTTCCTCCTAATACTGAAAAATGGACCAAAGCCTTTGCGCGAGATCGCCCGCGAAGGAAAGCGAGCGCAAAGCGCAGCTATCGCCGTAGAATTCTCTCGACGCGCCCGACGAGATCCGATGGAGGACTTCAGGAAGAATGCTCTAAGTTTCCGCCCGCTTCCGGTCCGCCGGCTTTCGTTGATGGCTGCAATTAGACCTCTGGCCATCCTTTTGTAGCACACACACGCACACAACGTACTACACCGAAGATCGACCGCCACCAGAAGAGTAGCCCATGAGCGAGAATATCCTCTCTAATTGAAAGCGACCTTAAATTTTGGAAAAGTTAATGAATTAGAAGAACGACTGTGGAATGGACGTGTCCGTTTTTCTCCGTTTTTCTCACGTCGAAAGCTTTCAGTTTAACATTACGTCCTGAAGTAATATAACGGATGGAATTTCAGTATTAATTATATGGTCGAATATGTTACCGGCAGTAATCGATCATTGTTAAAATTTTAATTGCTCAGTATGAAAATTTCTCGAGAAATTTATTCTATCCATACAATACGGAAATAATTATTTTTAATTAGAACGAAATTAATTTTTAATTAATTATAATATTACATAAATTATTAAAGTTTATTATAAATTAAAGTTAATTATAAATTAATTTTATAAAGCTATCATCACGATAATAAAATTGAATTTATATCTCAAAGATTACGACTATTATTCTTATTCTGTTTTATACGAGATCTGTCTTCAGACAATAATTACGGTTTTATTATTCCTCGATTTAATTAATATTTCTGGATTTTTCATTAAACTCGAACAAAAGTATACATTCGAATATTAAGAGAAATTATTAAAAGACACTGTAAATTATAATATTTTCAAGTTTATAGTGTTTATAATTATACATGTATTTCACTGACAAAAGTTTTATAGCTTTACTTATTCCAAATTCCCTCTTTACGTCTTTCCCTTTTGAATCGTTATAACAGATACCCTATTCCTAAGCAGCGGTTCATTGTGAGAAATATATTGTCTTATCGAGCACAGAACAGTTACAAAGTCCAATGCCTCATGGTAGCTATTCCGCTCGAAGCAATTCCGCTTAAGATACCATATAACAAAGGTCTGTTTATATTCGAAATATCGCGACAAATTTTCGTCGAGCGATCACTTTGTATCGAGCGAAAGGAAAAGCGAAAAAGCTCTCGTGTAGAACAGTTGCAGAATTTTGTCGTGAATCCATTGTAAAAATTACATGACGGATTTTTGCATGCGATCTCGCGATGCCGAGCGATTCCCGGTGACTTCCCATTATTGATTATTTAACTTCCAAATTATCTTGGAACTATATTATTCCGATAAATAATGCATCTCTTGCATGCTGCATGAATATTCGTAACTTATAATTCATATATATTTAATTCGATGGATAACGTTTGTCTTTAGCACTCGCATTATTTGTCACGCAAATAAGTCATAACATATTTATTACATACTTAATTACTAACATGAAATTATATACATTTAAATATCGTACGTTCAAACAATAAATTGCTCGATATTATACAGAATTTCCAAAGAAAAATAAAAAGTAAAACTCTTAAATTGTAAATAATAATATATGTATATTATAATGCAAATTGCAATTTTTAAATCTAATGTTTCGTATATTAATGTTACATTAATTCTTATTATTTGCAATAAATTATCTGAAATATATGAATAATTTTATAAACAAAAAATTTCAAGAAAATTGTATTATATCTAATATTGTAACTCTATGCTAATTGTAAGGGAGAGAATTAATGTTTTAATTAATTCTATAATACTAATCTTAAGTCAGCGATAACATACAATGCTTATTTTTTTTCTGTTGGGTTGCTAGCTGAATTCTAATCTTGCCACTGTATTGGATACGGTGTTGATGGTGCCAGCAAATTTGGTGGCAAGAATCTAATCCAGCTAACAATTCAGCAAGAAAACAAGCATATGTTGTCGGTTTAGTATTATTAAAGAATTATGATATTATATTTGTAATAATAAATTTTCTGTTTTTTCTCCTGAAAATTAATTTTCTCAAATTTCTTTTTAAATTTCTTTTTTATTTTTGAGTATAATTCAAATTTGGATTCATTACAATTCCATCATACTTAATCGATTATAAAATTGGCCAATTAGACAAGCGATATTGTTAAACAAATGTCTGAGTTCTTTTATATTTCTAGATTGGCGGTTCTGTGCAAAACCAAAGTCTGTTCGCATTATTCGAAATCCCCAAACATTTTTCAACTTAAAATGAGATATATTTGGCGTTGAAAAGAAAAAAAACGAAGACGTTGAGTGCAAAAAGTGCAAGCAATGTGAACAGACTTAAATACATATTTAGTGCTGTTGAATATGCTGTTGAAGAGAGAGAGAGAGAGAGAGAGAGAGAGAGAGAGAGAGAGAGAGTGAAGACGCTGAGTGCAAAAAGTACAATCAATACGAACAGATCTATGGATAGGTTATGTTACCCTGTCGCAACTGTTTATTTACCAGAAGATTTTAACTCCGTGTATTTTAAAGGCGACGAAAGTTCAATTAGTTCAGATTCTAAGATACAGCACAGCATCATTGCTACTGACTTGTTCCGATTTCTTTCATATTGTTAATACTAATTAATTGTTTATCCTGATAAAATGGAAATAGAACTGATTGAATTAAAAGATATAAAGACTGTTCCGGATATAATACATGTTTATCCGGAACGAGTAAAGTCTGAGTGTACACCACTCGTTATTGACAACGGTAATTTGCAATTGTATATTTATTCTAATTATGTTCACATACCATAAATTAACAGTATTGTTTGATTAGGGTCCTACAATTGTAGAGTTGGTTGGGCTACTGAAAAAGAACCACAATTGATATTCAAGAATCTCATAGCAAAACCAAGAAAGGAACGTGGCAAGAAAGATGGGGAACCGCAAGTAGGAAATGACATAGCAAACATTGAAGCTGTTCGATTTCAATTAAAAACTCAATTCGATCGAAATGTAGTGACACATTTTGAGGCTCAAGAACAGATACTTGATTATATATTCACACACATGGGTATAGATACAGAAGGCAGCGTAAATCATCCAATTATATTGACAGAAGCATTCCTTAATCCCAATTATTCTCGTAATTGTAAGTAAATAGTAATAATTTATTTTATTTTTAATTCTCAATAAAAACTTTTATATATAAATCCACATATTTCAGTAATGGCAGAATTATTATTTGAATGTTATAATGTACCATCAGTAGCCTATGGAATTGACTGCTTATTTTCGTATCAACATAACAATTGTCCACCTGATGGTCTAATAGTTAGCGTAGGTTATCATACAACTCATATAATACCAATATTAGATGGGAAAGCAGATGCTATGAATGCAAGAAGAATTAATGTTGGTGGATATCACATCACATCATATATGCATAAACTCCTTCAATTGAAATATCCAGTACATGTCAATGCAATAACGCTTAGTCGAGCAGAGGTATACATCATGTATTATAATAAGAGAATAAAGTAAATGAATGTAAATTTATATTTTCTATTTTTTCAACGATTATTAGATTAATGTCTTTTATAATTTCCAGGAGTTGATACATGAGCATTCGATGATTGCTTTAAGCTATCAAGAAGAATTATCCAAATGGGCAGATGTAGATTATTATGACACACATGTTTTAAGAGTACAATTACCATATATTGCACCTACTACTACTCCCGGTTTGACACTTGAGCAACAGAAAGAAAGAAAACGAGAATTAGCACGGCGATTAATGGAAATTAATGCAAGAAAGAGAGAAGAAAGAGTTGGTATTTTATGCTCTTATTTATATATTACTCTGTAACATTAAATAACGTTTAATTATGCATCTCGTACGTGCAGTTAGCAGAAGATGAAGAACAACTTAATCAATTGCTAGCAGTTCAAGATCTTCTAGAAGAAGGTGAAATAGATGAATTTGACCAGGCATTGAAATCCTATTCTCTTGCAAACGAGGCTGATTTAATAAAAATGATAAATAATCTACAAGCAAAAGTAGAAAGGACCAGACAGAAAATCGTTGCTGCTAACTCACAAGAGGAAAATATTGTGATGGAAGAAAAACCTAAAATCAAGTCAAGCCTTCAACCTAGAGATCAACAGGATTTTGATGAATGGATTGCTGGAGTTAGAAAGAAAAGGTAGTTTCTTAGTATGTTGATAATATCCAGCACACATATGCTTATCTATTAACGGATTATTATTTCTTATACCTTTATTTCTTATAGACAAGAAATATTAGACAAACGCATGGCAAAAAGACAACGAAGGCAAGACATGGCAAAACGGAGAACAGCCGCCGCACAGGAGAGAATGCGTATAATTAGTCAGTTAGCAAAAAAAGAAAAACGCGATGACGATTTTGGTATGCGAGACGAAGACTGGGATGTGTACAAAGTCATAAATAGAGTAGGATATTTTCCATTTATGTGTAATTACAAAAATTGAATTGATATCTTTTGTTACAAAATTTTTTTGTAGGAAGGCGGCGATTCAGATTCAGAGTTAGAACAGGAGAAACTATTAGAATTGGAAGATGTGTTACGTCATCACGATCCAGAATTTGATAGTGCGGGATCTAGCGTTCCTATGGTTCCTGGAGAAACTCATCAGCTTCATGTAAGCATAGAACGTTTACGGACACCAGAATTGTTGTTTCAACCATCTATGGTTGGTTCTGTAGAAGCCGGGATTGCCGAAACAATTGAATTTGTTTTAAAACAGTATACTTCTGAAGAACAAACGCGTCTTGTGAGCAATGTATTTCTTACCGGTGGATCAACAGCTTTCCCAGGGTTATTAGAAAGATTAAAACGCGAACTACGCGAAATGAGACCTTTTGGATCGAACTTTCAAGTGAATATTGCAAAAAATACCAGTTTAGATGCCTGGTATGGTGCAAGAGATTTCGGTTTGAATGGTAATTTTCCTGAATACTTAGTCAGTCGCAAGGAATACGAAGAGAAAGGTGGAGAATATTTTAAAGAACATTCAACAAGTAATACTTACACTCGATCACCCGATCCCTTGCCAATGATACAAGTACCTGTAACATCTGAGCAAGTGATCGTGGAGGATGCTATAGTTGATGTCGAAATTGAATAAAAGTAATTAACTCGAAAGTTTTAATTCGCATATATATTTAATATTGTAAATTATATAAATTTTAAATAAAAAAACATATACATGTATATGACAAATTCTAAATTACTTCTTTTGTTGTCGAGCAGATTTTATAAATATAAAGCTTATATATATAAAATAGTTCGATCATGATATATATATGAAAACTTTTATTATTAAATGGATATTAGCAAAAAAATATGACCATTTTTTTGTTCATGGATACCTACTTTATTACACAAGTATTTCTGTTTGTTCATTTTATTACGAACAAACTACATTGTAGTCTGTTTGCTGATCACAATATACAGTTCCCAAACATCGCATTTCGCCATTCAACACAATTACGCGGGATACATTTTTACTTTTCTTATTTTTCGAGGACAATCGACATCGGCTTCTGGGCGTACTTCATGTAGCCTAAAAAATTATGAAAGTGATCCCTCACCTTAGCGATAAGATTGATTTTACAGCAACCTCAGTTACAAATCTCCGATCTCGGTCCGCAAGAGCTTAAGCTAACATCACAATATAATAATACACTGAAATCATCGAGGCCCCATAGGCAGTTACAACTAACACTACTAATTCTTGCGCAACATATCAATAAAGGAACCCATACCGCGATGTAACGCTTCAATTTTCGCGATTGCTTGAATCTAATTTGACGTAAAATAAAGAAAGAAAAGAATCTGTATCATGCGCAATGACATCACAAACTGTTAGATCACAAGTGCACAGCATCTGTTCATAGTACATATTTGATCATGTTTAAAAGAAATTCTGTGTTTTATACAATATTGCGTACTCACAATTTGTATAAAATACAATTACATGATATACACATTGTAATAATATACGAGTATATGACATGTTATAGAATCTTCTACATAAAATACATATTTTACTTTTACATATACAACATGCTGAAATAAATTGGGATATACATAAATATTTTCTATTGAAACAATACAACGTAAATCTAATATTAAAAGCGTACAATGTTCCGAATATTTGCAAACGAAAATTATGAAGCTCATTACAAAATTAACATAATTTTAAAACGGCCTTGTAAGATAATGAAACTGGAAACTCGATATTCACGTAATAATTGATGATTTGTTTTATACCATGTTTATCATATATAATTATGTAATGAGCTTATGTCAAATTTAGACATATATTTCGTTCACAAGATTCACCGATGAGTTATAGTGTACATACGTACCTCAATACAGCGCAAAAAAAAAACTTAATTTAAATATCCTTTATAACTATCACAGTTTGAGGTCGCTGAAAATCAATGTTTCTCGCCTGTAATGACGCTCTATATCTTATGAAATTTTCATTCAGAGAATGGAAGGATAGGTGTGGAGGACACTTGGGTAGTTTTGTTTACAATAAGATTGAGGTAGAATCCAATCTGCAAATAAATACAACTTTTGATCCGCATATGCTATAAGTGAGGGGCTACTTCCGTCAACAATAATGTAACATTAATTAAAAATATACGTAGCATTAAAATCGACGCCGCGACAACGATGACATTGATGATGATAATTATGACAACGATGACAATGATAACAATAATTGTAATGATAGTAGTAATTAATAATAATGATAAGGATAAAAAGTAATAGTAATTCGCAATAATAATTAATACAACAACGGTTAATGTTTTACTGCAATATATAATGGCTGTATGCATTTATAAATATATATATA
>NW_017259378.1:289368-297996 GCF_001594045.1 Atta colombica
AAAATAATTACAATAATAATAATAATCATAATTATATTAGTATCGTTTGCTCGTAAAATATCCTATATATAACATATACCTGCAATAATAACTAGGTATGCAGTATGTACGTAAGAGGAGGATGTGTCGGATAGGATATGTCGATAAAAACTATGGTATACCAAGCGTCAACTTTTTATTATCTCTGCTATCATTTGTCTTGTTTCTTCTGTTATTGTTTTTTTTTTAATCGTTTTTCGCAAAATGACTATTACAAAAGTGCACGTTACACGCGATTCTTACATTTTATTTTACGTACATACATAAATCGGCGTAGATCTATCTACTTCTTCATTGTCGTTTATATTAGTTCGGTAGCGTTTATTATTTCTTTTAGTTATATATACTTTATTCTCCCTTAACGGAGCGCTACGATAATCCCCTTGTTTACACCATACATACATACATACGTACGTACATACATACACACTTGCGTATATATAACACGTGACATGATACTTTCTACGCATCGACGGTACATAGGTATATCTTATCGTCGTATATCATATCATAATTTTGTTCCTTCTGTGATTTTTTAAAACACGATATTACTGACGCGAGTACGTCAAATATCGCGACTAACAGCAATCCTCTTACTTCCCTTACCCACCTCTTTCTCATCAAGGATTCGACGACACGCAATTCCGGACTTGCTTTCGTTCGTCTTTTAATATCAAGGCTTTTAGGCACCGTTCAAAACTCGAGTTGAGAGAATTATTAGCGATAGAGAAGAACTTACGCTTGTACTTACGGCCTGGTGACTCTTATATAGCACCCCCGATAGACCAGATTTAACATGTATTAACTCTTCACAGCTCGTAAGAAAGAAATAATATAATTGATACAGTGAAATATATTTAGCGAGAAATCATTCAATGAAGATGATTACGGTAAATAATATTATTAATATATTATCGTGTATAAAAATTCGAAAACTATCCTCGCGAATTTACAAAATTAATCATATCTCATTTCCAAACTTAAAACATACGTAACAAGACTAGTATCATTTGTGATTATGTTCATTGAAATCTTATTTTAAAACGTGGTCGCGCCACGCCTCGAACTACATAGAACTTTTCATAAATATTGTGGACCTCTTTACATTGTGATTTGTTTATCTGTGCATTGTTATTGCAAAAGTGACGGTAAGCTGTAAAGAGTGAATGCAAAGCACACTCCCGCCGTCGTTGCAAAAAAATATCGTTGGACGAGGAAGACCGTTGTTATATGTATATACATGTGCAGATTTCGTGCATGTGAAAAATGTCTCAAATCTTTCGTCGGGTTGCTACAAAAATATCAATATATTTCAAATAAAAAAAAAGCGACGGACATTCTTTAACAGTGAATATGTCCTTTTCGCCATTTGTCTCGTCTATATCTCTTGTGAATTATCGATTATTTCTACATGGTTCAGAAACGCTGTGTGACATTTATCTCTCAACATAGTTGTTCAATCCCGACGTGCCTCCGTATTATATCCTTTCCCCTCAAGTGATCCGCTTGATGCACGCCGGTACTCTTTGTACATCTCTTTTATATATTAAATCTAGTTTGGGGCGCGTGGATTAAGCGAACCGCTTAAGTCGAAATGATTACCGCCTCGATGCTAGAAAAAGCAATCGCGCTTCGGCAATTAAGTAATTTTTATTTTCGAAAATAAAAAGAAAACGGAGCACTCATTTTATCACGATCGCCATCGCCGAGGAATATTTCTTATTGCTATAATTCAAAGTGCGCTAATATATTTTCTTTCCTCACGCGGAAATATCCCTGCCAGACTTCTCATTTCTTTCCCAACTTTCCCACGCCCGCGGAAAGATTGCTTTGAGAATCATTGCCCTGACAATAAGGTTCTTCTGTTACGTTTTTGTTGTGTGTGTGTGTGTGTGTGTGTGTGTGTGTGTGTGTGTGCGTGTGTGTGTGTGTGTGTGTGTGTGTGTGTGTGTGTGTGTGTGTGTGTGTGTGTGTGAATATGTGTGTGTGTGAATGTGTGTGTCGCGCGTCTCTGTGTCTGTTCAAACTAAAGCCAGTACTAGAAGTGCGTGTCCCTTTTTTTTAAATATATATATATATGTATATATATGTATATATATTCCACTGTGGACTCTGCGACACCTACAAAAATTCCTACACTACTTTATTACGCAGGCCTCTATAAGACTTACGGTAGCACAGTAAACCCCTATAAAAATAAGAGCTATCCTACGTAAACGTATTACAAAAATAAATGGCATTGTACTCTGCTAAAGAAGCAAAATGGTACAGGCGCAATGTCGAGCGACGCGAGCATTGTCAATTTAACTCCCCTCCCCTCCCCCCCCTCCCCCTTTCCTCTGCTTCAAGTTCCCCATCTTTAGTTTTAGATGTCTTTCTCCTTCGTTCGTTGGATTTCGAGACCAATCGCTAAATTCGACAGCTCGAATTGTTTCTTTTCTTCTTTTTCTTTTATCATCTATCGTCCCTTCTGCGAGACCTTTCTCGATCGACCCCCTACTGAAAGTCAGGTTTAATTACATCACGTGCTGCTCGTGCCAGGCGACGCGAGGGTATAAAACATTACGAGCCAGGACTGTGCTTACCGGGGCTATCACAAGTACGGAGTCGATCGCACGGCACGATAGAGCACTTGGTAAAGGTAGTCGGACCAGGAACTGGCTTTAAAAGTATCGGGAATGAAACGTGGTGCCTTCCGATAAAACATTGCCATTTCTCTTATGGTATTGTTCATTGAAACGTTCAAAGACAGAAACGCTCTCCTATCTGATTTAATTCCTTTCACGCATAAACTGAAACGCCGATTATCAAATTGGTCCTTTCTCTGACATCTTCTTCGATTTAATGAGATGAAGCACAGTTGTATGCGCAAAACAAGAATGTTATGCAACGGAGACCCGATTCTCTTGTTTCAATTACTAATAAAAATTTCACAAAATGGCAATATTTCTAAGGACAACTATATGTACGTATAGGGGAAGTTTGGTAAGGGTGCCACCACCAATAGTTCCACATTTCGATTTAAATTCGCTGAAAGAATACATCAGGAAGATACGTGCAATTACTCGCTAAATTGTATAAGAGTATTAGGATATTAGAGTACGTGAGTACATCCGAGATGATAGCTAATAGCAACGTAACGAAGACAAATAGTCTAACACTGACAAATATAGAGCATTCCAAGATTTTTCGTATCTATAATAATCGGTTAATTGATATTGTCGTATGCATGCTGCAAAAAATTGGAAACAAAGTCAAATAGTCTTAATAAATATACATAACATTTTTCTCTAAACTCTGTTTCTTTTTAATTACATACTTTCTACATTTTATTTACTTCCTTTTTGTCTACCTAAACATACATATAATTACTTTAAATACGGAAAAAATACATATCTCTAATATCTCTAATAAAAGAAAAAATTTTTATAATAATCAATCGACAAAGTAACAATAATAGGTATATGTGAATAATATTCGAATACAATTGCACAATTAACATTCATCATAAAATCGCATCTTTTGTTATATCAATTTTCTCGCGATTTTATGGAATTTTCTTTTTTTTTATTATTGCAACGAAGCTATTGATTTTTTGTTTTCAATTTAGAATACAAAAATATGATTAAAATAATTTATTTCTTGAAAACATTTTTTAAAAGTATGGTAATAGTACCTTAAAAAGTCCAACAAAATTTAATTTTATGTGGAATATAACAAAATATGTCAACTGTATATAGAAATTTATACAGAAAAATAATACACTAAAAATACACAACATAAATCTCTATATGTAAAAAAATTATATGTATATGTCTGTACCTTCTTCATTTCATTCATTTTATTAAAATGTAGAAATATAAATTTATATAAATTACGTAAACAGCATAAATTTTCTAATGGCGCAGTATGCTATTGAAAAACATACAACTTGAGAATTTCGAAAGCAATAACGTACTTAAAGCTTTTTGTCTAAATATGATTTTGCAAGTTTAATAAATAACTTAATGTCAGCACGTGAATTGAGAATTACTCTTCATAAAATCGATTTTTATCAAGACAAAACTTTTTTCGAAAAGCATCTTTTTATCTCCAATTGTATGGCATCCTAGAATCCACAAACTGACTTTAACACAGAATCATTTTTGTTTAATAATTATGATTACTAGCTATATTAGTTATTAATATCGCTGATCTATCACTATCATATTCAAGCGCAAGAGAGCAGCGTCATTAAGAGATGAGCGAGAATTTATTTATCTACAGAATAGGAAGAGTTTAATGAGATTTCCAATCAATTTTGTATGATAGCGAGAAGTGATTAAAATAAAAAATTAATATAAGGAAACAGTTCAAATGATAATTAATTAAAATAAAAAAAGATAACTATGTCGATGTTTATCTTATAATCTTTAATACCTAGCAAAATCCTCTAAACTTCATCGCATTAATTTATATAATAAAATTAAATTATAACATATATATATATGTGTATATTTAAATTTTTCTTTTAGTACTTTCTTTAATAAAAACTGTAATAACGAAATGAATGTAATAGAAATGGAAGAATTTAATAGGGAACTAAAGTCGTTAATATCTCTTTTAAAATTACATAGCTATCAACTTTATGAAATAATAGAAATAATATAAAAATGACTAATTAAATTAAAATCAATGATAGCATAATTTGAGAAGAGTGCGGAAGAATATATGTTTTGCATAAAAGAAATCTTCAGATAGTAGAATATATCATGTATGCATAGCTTGTAAATCAATGACTGATTCGATAGATACAAATATTTTATAAATTATATATTTTACAAAATACAATAACATTACAATAACATTACACAGCGACCTCTTTCTGTGAAATTTTTTTACAAGTTGCTAATAAAAATGTGAGGAAATATCTAATACTGTGATCGCAATAAAAACATTTATACTTTGAATGCGCGAAAAGATAAACTATTGTTTATCGAACTCTGTACAAAAATCTCAAAACTTTGATTTATTTACAAATAGCTAGATAACCATTCTTTATCGCCCGTTTACTATTTACTTTACTATAACCGTATTTCTTCCGCACTGCAGGTTATAAAAAAATGTGAATAGATAACATAATAAATATATTCAGAATATCGCTATCCTGGAAGTAGCACTAATATAAAATTACAGGATGATCATTAATGTTCGATAAAAGTTTGTAATGAGTATAAATTTTCATTGTTTATTAATTATTGTTTTTAAATTAATATCAACTTTGCACTCTCAATTCCAAATAAAATTTTTCAATGAAATAATTTCACTGGCTACGTAAATTAATATTTGTAATAATCACAAACATAAATCTGAACAGCCAATTTTTAATATATAATAAGGTATACATGACTTTTTTACGGAAACATAAAATATATCTTCATTATAGCATATTGTTCAAAATATTTGTTAATAACGTTTTGCAGATGTTAATATGCAAATTAAATTTTCATAAACATTCACAAAATAAAATGGGTACTATTTCTCTTAAATTTTACAGATTTATATTATTTCTTCATACATTGCAATTGTTCAAAATAAATATTGCCATTCAGATAAAAGTACTTGAAAAATACTTTTCACTATTTAATAATGTTAGAACAAAAATCACAAAAACTCGAAATATAATCACTGCCTCTCATTGCAATTATATTTCGCGATAAAAAGCATAGAAATTTTTTTAGTCATTTGTCAATTTTTACGTGGTCAAAAATTTTTTTTAAGAAACCTGTAACGTTTACGTAAAAAGGACAGTACTATGTATTTTTTAATGTTAATAGAAATTACAGACATCTAGCGCATTCAGTAGAAACAGCATTTGACAAGAACTAAGCAGCAAATAAATCGATTATTAAAGCCAGCGGATTATATCTCGAGTATCACAAACTATAACAGTTTCTTCAGCTAAACATGCTCATTACCGCAATAGGAATTAATATATGATAATATACGATTATTATTCAGATAAAACTGCATGACTTGAGCACATATAAAAGTCACTCGCTCTTGATCTCTCATATTCGTATTGAAATCGCCAATGCTCGCAAAGAAGCGTAAAATTCATACGCAATAACTTGTTGAATTATTTTACATAGCGGTTTTTATGCTTGTCTTCTAGCGCAATACGTCTTTTGATTCCGTTATTGATTACACTGTGTATAAGGTATTTTTAAAAATTTCGAATTTACATGTTTATGAGTTATCTCTTTTTCTTTAGTGTCGCAGCCTACCACTATTCTCATATCCTCGATAATATTATGATTAGGATGGCCGATATTTTAATGAATTTTTTATCGATTAAATGATGAAAATCGAATATCTTAAATATCTGGTTTATGGAATTCAGCCAATGGAATATAGATTTTAGGTAGAACCAATTAAGACTGGCAACCCTATTGGGTGAATTTTAGGATTTTAGGATTAAGACCGAAGCATAAACATAAACCAAGCATAATTTGATCGACACAAAATCGATTCATCTTTGACGTTGCATTGCAAAGTGGGAAGAGTGAATCAATATTAAGCCATGCGATATCTTTGTTGTGATAATCGACTTTCGAAATACCGGAAAGAATTCAAGACGTCATGAGGAATATCAGTCGTGAAACGAAAATAAGCCAATGCAATGAGTATCTATCTTAGTCACGGGCGGGAAAAAGTAGAACAAAGTTGATATTACATTCTCGAACTTTTAATATCAATCATCTACGAATTCGGCCAAGCAGTTAAAATTTCTGTTACAAATACACATCCTCTTTTTTTGTAACTTATTCGCATTTTAGCACACTCTTTTATTTAAAAAGAAAAGAAAAAGATAAGTAATTAAAATACAATAAAAAGAATCTTTCAGCTTATTTAAACAAAAAAAGATAATAAAAAGCATTGAAAGTATCTGATAGTAAAATAATTAAAAAGAAAAATTTGTACATAAGACGCACACCAAAAAAGATAGAAAAATCGAAATAAATGAACAAAGAAATGTGCAATCTCGCATTTTACGTAGAAATATACGCTCATCGTTATATATAAGTATATAGCATTTGTAGATGTTTCCGCACTTTAAAAGCGCCGTAGAACATCTTCCTTGTTTCTTTTTTTCATTTTACCTTTTATATGTATATACAGATGTATTGGTCCGACGAGGATTTTCCTAAAGAAAGAACTCGTCTTTCCCCCCTTCTTACGAAAATACACATTTTTTTGATATACATGTCGCGAATAGAACTCGAAGATACATCCGCGAAAAAGCGGTCGGTGCTTGAGATCGTTATTACCGATTCGATAAGTCAGTGCTGGGCAATCTTAAAAAATACGCATACAGCTTACATATACGCGATATACTGTCTGAAATAACTTCTAATTCTACGTATTGAATAACACAGTTAAAATCTCACTACATTTTCAGGACGCTGATTTTACTGGCTAACGATCGTTTCTGACTGAAATTTACTGGTCACGTTTATCGCACGATATTTCGCATTTCTAAGCATCGGGAATTATTTGTGAGCATTGTATTGCAAAATTGTCTTATATGAAATTTCGAAAGTATATAATTTTAAATAATTTTTTGCGACTCTAATCTTGATGTTTAGCAACGCAAGTAAATTGAAGCTCTTTCAATTAAACGAATTGCTCCCGTACACACAAAAAAATATTTTATTCCTAAGAAAAGTGATTTAGATTACTTTTTTCTTTAACAAAAAATATTTTCTTTATAATAGTTAAAACATACAAAACATCTCTTAAAAATTTAAGAGAGAAAAACTCAACTTATCCGTGTACTTAAAACAAAAATTTATTTTCTTTGGAAGACTATAATATTTCACCTCGAAGAAGCGATTTTATATGTAATAGACAAATCGAATTTATTTTGATTTAATACATATTATGTATAATCTTAATTGAAAAAAGTTAAAGTTATTGGAATATATTTTGAATAAATTTGATGCTTGTAAATTTATAATAAATTTGCAAATATAAACTTTTAAAATACTCGAAACAAGGAATTAAATATTGAATAGTATGAATTTGAGTTGAATAAGTATGAATTTTTTCTGTGTGTACAGGTTATTCTATATTATCTTTCATTTATACGATCATATTTAAATAAAATTCCATCATCAAATATTCATAATAAATTGTATGCAGCTGAAGCAATTGACAATTCGTAAATTATTGGCAAATAAATCAGCTTAAAATATCGATAAGATAACAGCCTTTATTTCAAAGCCTCTATTTCAAACAGTACGATCGTTATGTAAAAATGTAAAAAAATGTAAACCCGCGCCCTGTGCGCATTCGTATAAAATTCTCTTTAAATACTCGCATAATTGTCCTTCCCAAACGATAACTTATGACATCTACAGCCTTTGCCCAACACTGCGAAGGTATGCGTCTAAAACGGAGAAAAAAAGAGAAAAAGGAAAAAAAGAAAGAGATCGTGAGTGAATAAAATGATCGACCGGAACTGCGATTTTTAAATATTCCTAAGGCTATCTAATTTCACTTTTTATACTTACATATTTATAATAAACTACAAAATATATATATATA
>NW_017259378.1:298096-298992 GCF_001594045.1 Atta colombica
GTACACTTAATATCTCATAGAGCTGCCCAATGACTAGCCGACAAAAAAGATCAATCGCGTTCTCTCATTGCACTTCATTCTTTAACATGGAGGTGAACCAGAAATCACGCGCGTTCACGATTTCTCTTACGCGTAATTAACTTAATTAATCGCTTATTTAATTTTAATCAATGCGATCAGTCGCTTGATTAACTACATTAATTAATGAAACAATGGATTACATTAACCAATTTGTCCGATTACTTAACTCATTTCGTCCACAAACGTACAATTTTACGCGGCTCTTTTTCGTCAATGAAATACTTTATCGTACTATCCTCTTTTCAACGCGCTTTACAAGCGCTTACATTCATGAAAAACGAAAATCAAAAAGACAAGAGAGAATGGAGAAAAAAAATAGATAAAAGAGAGAGAAAACATTTCGCATCTCATAGTTCGTTACAATAAAGATCAGTCTTGCCCAGATGACTTCGCATCTTCTTTAAATCGAAAGCCTCAGGCATACGCGCGCAGGATCATTTTGATCATTTTACGTGAAAATTAAATCGCTAAAAGAGATAGAAAGAGAAAAGAAAAAGAGAGGGAGAGATAAAAAAAAAAGAGAGAACCATAATAAGAAAGTTCGAGGCACGCTAGCACGAATATATAGTTTCTTTCGATTTGTGTACCTTCGTAGCTCTACAACGCGGTTTCGCGCAATTAGTGAATTGCACTTATACGTAATCGCAATTATCTCAGATTTCGATTACTCGAAAGCGATGACCGCGTTTAAAAATGTGCTTTGAGATTTATTCTCAATTCTATGCGCGGTTGTCATGGTTCCCTCGCGCTTGCACTAAAACACGTGGCGTGATGATACGAAAGAGAGAGAGACAGAGAGAGAGAGGGGGGGAGGG
>NW_017259378.1:299092-313129 GCF_001594045.1 Atta colombica
AGCTAATAGCTAAGATTATTCTCGCGAAGAATCAACAGCCTATTGCGCCTTTTATGACAGAACTGCATTTGTTATGACCTGCATCCTATTCTTCCGCTTTATTATACATTCGTACGTCGTATATGTATATGTATATACAATATATATATATCTGTGTACACCTCGAGATATGTGGAAAGTAAGTACAACTATGGAACTGATTGAAAGCTGTGTGCTCTACACTCTAACGAAGAACAATTTTCTTTTTATCACAAACGCGCATCTCGTCACATACGAACATATTTGTCGATGTTGTGAAGGGATGGACGTTTTACGATCTACAGGGAAAGCGACAGAAGGAATTCTCGTAGCGTTTCAAGCTAAAGAGAAACCATGACGATTATATGACATGATCGTATGCACTACACATGATTGCCGAAATAAACGCGCGCTCTCGCATGTGTGAGTGTGATCCTTAGCGATAATGTGATCGTAGTAGTTTCTTCTTTTTTAGTAGTATAGCAGTACATAGTAGCAATAGAATAATAGTGGTAGTAATAGCGTAATAGTAACGATAGGTAATGTATAATTTGGGAAATGTCGGTGGTGGTGATAGAAGTGATAGTGGTAGTTAGAATAATAGCAGTGATAATAGTAGGATTAGTGTTACTGTTGTTGCTGTTGTAAAATTAATAATAGGGTGTCTACCAAACACACCTTCGGTAGAGACCAACGTTGCTAAAATTTTCGATCGCCTCGTGACATTGCTTTTTCATTTTCCTCGTTTTGATATTCGTCAAAATAGTAAAACCAATAGTTTAAACATTGTAGATAATAATTACTATCTATATCACAGATTCAAGTGACTAAACTCCTTTAAAAATATAATATAAATATGTGTACGTGTCGTAATGATTCGCATAATATATATACACACATATACATAGATGTAGGTAGGTATATATGTATATATACACTCGCAGAGACGTGATTAAAATCAGGCGAAATAAGAGTGCTGAAATCACGGAGACTCGTAGAAACGTTAAACGCTTCGGTTTCAACTAGCATCGCATACGGATAGCGGTCGATTCATTAAAACGATCTGTGCCAGCACGATTTTATTATCCAACGATTAAAAACTCTTCTTTAATCGGGTGCTATTCAATCCCATGTTAAAAAATGTTTATGACTATAAAATCCATTAGATATACAAAGAGACACAAAGTAGCAAACATTTATCGAACAGTAGTCACTTCGCAATTGATCGAGCTAAGTCGTCGTATCCCTCCTAAACCGAAACTGAGATCGTATTTCTTAAACCGTGACGAGCGAGCATCCGTTGTTATGAACCGAAAGTGGATGCTCGATAGGCACTTTGATCAACCGACGCGATTAAATAGCACCAATATCACTGATATTTTTGTTCGCATTGGAGGTCAAGCGATGCTAGATGAAAACTTGCGTTTTTAATTATTACGCTGCATATATTCCGAGTACGAAGTCGCGGGGCTCGTATTCGAGTACTGAGCGTATAAATAGAGTGCGGGATGAAGCCCTGGCGGAGGGATGCCGCGGTGCAGCTGATGTTGCGACTCCGATGTTGGATCTAGAGGGGACGACAAATGCGAATAGAGTTGGGAGTTGGGGCTTTCCAAAGAATTGGAGGAGCCCGTCGTTTGGTAGACACTCTGCGGTGTGCTCGTGTGCTCGGTGTGAGATATAGGTGAGTTAAGTGTGAACGGCGAAGACGCCGAGGTGGGACATACTACTTGCTGTGGTGATTGATGTTGCGGCAGGGACTGAGTAGCGCTGCTGCTGTCTAAACACTAGTTGGTGGTTTGCGGATGCAGCAGCGGTAGTGGAAGCTGTAGATTGTTCTGCTTGGCTAAACTGGCAATCTCCGCGGCGATGCCCGTGCCTTTAGCTCCTGCGAGACCGTCCAATGACGACGGTCCTTCGCTGTAGCGCAGATCACAGACCGGGCTCTCAAAGCCGGTGCCCGGAGTACCGGCACCGCTGCTCTGCGGCGTCGGTGGATTGTGATTCGTGCTCTGAGTCATGTCACGGTGCACCCGGTTTTGATGCCTTATCAAATAACTGTCGCGTACAAATGTACGTCCACAGAGATTACACTCGTAAGTGGTACTGGCGGTATGTGTACGGATGTGAATCGCAAATTGACTTTTGGACGTGAAGGTGAGAGAACATCGGTCACAGACCAGAGGCTTCTCGGCTACATGGCTCCAACGGTGCGCGGTGACGTAGCTCTTGACAGCGAAACGTTTGTGGCAAATGTCGCACGCATACGGTCGTTCGCCCGTGTGCACTCGTTTATGAGTATTGAGACTGCTCTTTTGAGTAAACCTTTTCAGACACAGCTCACATTGAAAAGGTCGTTCGCCCGTGTGCGTCCTCATGTGCACTTCTAGATAAGGTTTGCGGCAAAAACTCGCCTCGCATACTGTACAATGGTAGGGCTTGTTCCCTGAATGAAGTTTCATATGCACATAATAGGACGAAGCGGAGGACAGTACCTTGCCGCAGACCTTGCAAGGTTGAGGTTTGGACCGTGAGCCCTCTTTAACAGTTTGTTGGCCCGTAGACTGACGACTTGGTGACTCTTGTTGCATACCCTGACTCTGCTGTTGCTGATTCTGTTGCGGTTGTTGCTGACTTTGCGGCTGGCCCTGTTGTTGCTGACTTTGCTGCTGATTCAGCTGCAACGTTTGCTGCTGAGGCTGCAGGTGACCCTCTTGCTGGGAAAGCTCCTCTCGATCGTCGGACAGATTCACCAAGGAATTGGATCCATCTGAACGACTGGAAGCAACCGAATAGAACCCCATGGGCTCGCTCTTGATCTGTTGATCGAACATGGACGTCATAATGACAGTCTGCTGCTGTGGTTGAGCCAGCTGAGACTGCTCGTCCTGCTGCTGTGCTGCTTGCTGATGGGGGAGCAGAGTCAGGTTGCGCTTGACAAACTGCTCATATCCTGTGTACCAATCCACCTGCGTGTGAGAACAAAACTCTAGAGCGTGGTACGCCCTGGGGGCAGGAGAGAAAGGAAGAAGAAAAGAAGCGGCGTCACCCAAGCGAGTTATCCGCGGACGTCTACGCTGCGCATACGGCCGCGTCAGGTTAGACCAACAAAGTTCACTTTGACATTTATCTTTGACAAGTGACAGAAGGTAGCTGGACGATCAGCTGATTGCATAACTTTTACCCGCGGGGCGCGTCGCGCACGGCGCGGACGCCACCGCGGAAGCATCGCCGGGGTCTACGATAACGAGTGACGCGAGCCGCTCTATTTTTAATAGAGCGGCCGATGGAGAAACGGCGGAAATATAATCATCGTCGGCGAGACCGGATTTCTCCCGCGAGTGGAGGGGATAGTTCGTGTCTGTTGTATGCGCGTCTCCTCGGTGGAAAACCGATTAGACGCACTCGCCGCTTCCATACAAACCTTTGCTAATGTAGTGGTCCAGGTTTAGGGTTGAAAAACGTCGCGCCTCATCGAGCGCACCGCCTCCCTGCGTCGTGCGGCTTCACGGGCAATCGCGAAACATTTGTACGGCCAAATTGTTTTTCTCCGACACAAAATATAAGATGGCTGCTACTATATTTCGCGACAGGCACCTATACGCGCGCACGCACACGCACACGCGAGCACCGCCGTCAAGCAGCACGCGCACCAACGTGCACCGAGCCGTTTTATTGGCTACTCGCCTTAGGCCGCGCCCGCCGCCATTGTCTTCGACTCCCTCGCGATGATTGGATCGTACTGCGTGTGCGACATTTATACTGCCTATAATCTGTTAACTTATGCTATAATCCGTAAGAATCGACCAATCATATTCGAGTATTCCCCTCTTATTCGATTATAATTGGTCGATTCTTACAGATTATGACAAGTATAAATGATCCTTAAAAATCGAACAATAGTCGATTATTCCCCTCTCATTCAACTATGATTGGTCAATTCTTACAGATTACATAAATTAACGCAGATTACGGTCAATATAAATTAATCTATAAATTAATCTCCTAATCTCATTAATCCTCATGGCTATATATGCGACAATATAAAGGGAAATCATAAATATATAGATAATCGAAAAAATAAGAATTCTCCAACTCAACAATAGTCTAGATGCAAAAACGTAAATATTTGAGAAATACAATAAACCGATAACGGATGCATGTGAACTGTGTATTCAATTTTATTAACATTACGTGAAATTATAAACTTTATAATAACAATTTGTCAAAACAAAAGTGAAGTCATGATCAGACTAAATCGAGATTGAGATTGGAATTGGAATTTAACCAATCGGAAGAACGAAAACTGTCTAAATTTGAGATTACTAGTTTTCATTCTTTTGATTAATTAGTAGCTTGAAAAACAAGAGTATATTATCTTTTTATATGTGCTGTCTCACTGTAGGGCAGTCCCGGACAGATTTTTGTATAATGCCAAAAAATGAATTAATTAAAATCCTTCTTTCCTGTCTTTCTTTATGAAATAAAAAACTCTAATTAATTGATTTTCTTACGTCCTTTGTGCAAGATTCTGCATTGTGCTCCTGTCTTATAGAATATATCCGCACAACTTGTACAGTCGTATAAACATATGCATAAAGAAAATTATCCAATCACATTTTACTTTATAAGAGAAATGAATAATTTTCTTTATGCATACGTTCATGTAGCTATGCAAGTTTGTGTGGATATATCCTTAATATTATCTTATAATAAATTCGATTACTTGCATCACTGAATCAATGCATACAGAGAGATGATACATATTAAAAGCTGCTTTATATAAAATATCTCAATGCAGTGATACAGTATAATCAACTTTGACAATGAAATGATATATATATGTTTTGTTAAATAACGTAACATCATTAGTAGATAATCCTTTATAATATTTATATACCTTTACATTTAATTTTGCTAATTTTATATATAGCAGCTTTTAGTTTGTACTGATTTAGTGTAGTATGTACATACAATGATTGAATTCACTATTATTCATTCTAACTTTGGGCGAATTCTTTAATTCATTGATTGATCAATCACGTTATGCATAAATATAATTTGTTCCGTAAAAGTTGTATTTGCACATATGCGATTGATTAATCAATAAATTAAAAAACTTGTCCATATTAAAGTTAGCAAAAATAATGACAAACCAATAAAAAATTTGTCATTTGTGGCCTCTGTTATATAAGGATCTCCATCCGATGACGGTATAAAACAACCATTCAAAGACTTAATAAATAAGTACCATAACAAATATGTTGTCATAACAAGAGCTTGATACCCTTCGCATGACACGACACATGAAAATTTATAAAATCCATGACAAGGGATACAACGGAGCAGCCAATGGCATTCGCTCTCTGTGAGAGAATGGGAGCGTCTCATTGGTCGTGTCTCAATCGTCCATAGACTTCTTCGTTAGCTGCACCATTTGCACTTTTCAAATAGGAAATGAAATGGATAAACATACGATCAAGTATTGGGAGGGACGAGTGTCGCGACAGGTGCAATTCTCAACAGCTAGCTTAGCTAGATTGTATATACGAGGTCGCACGTTGATGTCGGTCTGTCCGAAGGAACGGTGATTTGAAAATCGCTATATTTACACGACGATTCTTGGAACGGATCAAAAAAAATTGTATTCTCACAACAGCAGCTTATACCGATCGACTTTACGGCAGAACTGTAACGGTAATTATCACATGTCAGCACATTTGATATTCCGACGAAACAGCCAAGTTACACCGATTTAATATCCGTATTACCTTAGCGCAAACGGCGTACAAGTATCGACGATAGCGCGCGCGCAGTGTGTGTGTGCCGGAAGAAATTTTACGTTAGAATAAGGCCTTTTGTACGACGATAGATACGGTATATTGTACATGTAATAATCCCTTCCTAGATAATACGTGCAGAGATACATTCGCTTTTGATGTCTACTCCAGAAAGGCACGCGCTATTGTATTCGAGTCAGCTTCAACGGAAATGTGTCTCGCTCGAAAGAGCCTTGGTTAACATACGTTTAATGTATTTTAGATTGGGAAAATGGCTGTACCATCAGAGAACGTTATGAATACAAACCTCGACGATCCTGTAACAAAGGCAGTGGTCGATAATATAATGGGTAACCTGCCTACAAAAAAACCTCTCGTTCGATGCGAAGACTGTGACCTTTCCTTTACAAGTCAGGCAGTATTAGATACACACTTACAGGGTGCACGTCATGCCAAACAAGTCAGTAATAAGTAGAGACAAACGTAAGATTGAACACATGGGTTTTTTTTTATTATTTAATGAAATGATATTACAGGTAAGATCTAAGAATATAATGGCAACTCTTGAGGAAACAAAGATCTCATTTACCAAGGATGAAGAGACAAATGGACTCAAATGCAATGTATGTAACGTGTGCCTGAATTCAATTCAGCAATTACAAACGCATCTCAATGGTAATGAATATAATATTATTTACAATATAAATCAGATCATAAATTCAGCATAAAACATTATAAAATTAAGGTAATATTAAAAATGACATGAAACATGTATTTGCAGGAAGCCGCCATAAAAAAAAATTAATGAGAGGTAATAATAAATCTTATATGGTAAGAAAAACACTGCCATATGGCCTTAAAACTAATCGCTTCATGTACCTGGATAAAATAGAAAAAAATACAGTTGTATTAGTTTATAGTTTAGTATTGTTCGCATTCGCATGCTTGACGCTATTGCTTACTTTTGCTTTTCACTTCTTTCTATGAATTAACTATGTAGAATTAACTTGCTTGCCATTCGCATAATTTTTTATTGTTGTAGAATTTCAGTGCTAGTAAGCGCTTAGTAATAATTGCAATTTGTTGTTATTCTGCGTTATTATTTATTATTATTTATTTAATATTTAATTATTATTGAAAGATAAGTAATATTATATTCGTTTGCTTATTAACATGTTATCGTGAAAAACAGTTTGGTCACGACTTGTTTGCATATGTTATATTTAATAAACTAAGTTTGTTTGACTGTACCTCTTAATTCCTTCTCATGTACAAATTTTACATATGTATTACTTTTTTATTAATATTGTTGTGTTATAAAAATATTTTTGTTATTTTTTTAATGACTGCTTTATATATGAAAAATATTTCATGAAAAATAAAGAACAACAAATAATGCGAGTTATTAAATTTCCATGTAATGATATTGTATAGATATATATGTATATATATTTATATGTGTGTTGCATATTTTCCTAAATTTACATTTTTATTTTAATTAAAAAAAATTGTTTCATAATCTAAAACAAAATTTTTTGAAAAATAAAAATTCTGTAAATTTTAAAACAATCATAATATACATTAATACACACACACACACACATATGTATATATACATATATAAATATTATAAATAGTATGTAAAAATCTATTTGATAAAAATATTCTGTAGGTATTTATATACAATCCCTTATATTGCTATAAAAAGTTTGTAAATTAATGGATTATTTTCGCATGAAAATACACTTTATTTTTACACGTTACAGAGATACTCTTAGTAATTATATATTCCTGATATTATACGCTCATTAATGACCAATCTTTTTATAGCATGAATGTAGTGTTCAAGCTGATTTATTATCACAAATTACCGCTTCTGCGGCTGTGATATATAGATAGTGTTGATCGCACATTGATGCTTAGGTGAATGGGATGGGAAAGAGTCCCAAGGTCCTCCATTGAAGTCGCCTACTGGTACTAAATTGTCTGTTGCCAGGAAAAATGACTACCTTAAATGCGATATATGTAACAAATTCTTCAACTCTGGATCTCAATATAGTGTGGTACAATATTTTTACATATATATTTGTGCATATCTAATTTTATCTCAAGATAAAGTTTATCTCACTTTATACAGTATTCATATAATATATTTCATATAATTATATAGAAATGTCGAGAATGTACCACAATGTATGATATATTTAAAATTTAATATCGCCCATTTTTATATATTTGCAGCATATGAATTCGGAGAAACATGCTGACAAAGTGAGGAGATCTTTTAAAGATCCGAATAAATCCAAAGCATTTGTTCCATATTGGAGAAGACCAAAACACCCAAGAAATACGACTCCCAAGCAACAGATACCATCTCTGTCACTCAGCTTTGTATCTGGCAATTTTACATATCCGCAATAAGTTACATAATTTGCACATCTCATTTAAGTTATATTCGAGATCGTTTGAAATAATGTTGTCCTATTAACTAATAAATCATGATCATATAAATATAACGTAAATGTAAATATACATAAGTAATTTTAATTTTCATAAATTTTAAATCATTGAAATATTTTTATTCAGAAGAAAAGAAAACAAGAATTTCAAATAATATATAAAAGCAATCAAGTTGTAATCTCCTTAATATTAAGATTAAATAATTCAAAAGTTTTTGTAGAGTTCATCTTTTGAATCATTAGATAAGATAATAGATTATTGTCCAATAAAACTTACAAAATTATGTATATAGTGATATAATGTATATTTACATTTCACTCTGTATGTCAAAAAACGGTATACTAAATTTAATGAACTACAATTAATTGAAATTTAAATCAAATGTATTTACAAGTATTAACCTAAGTCGCTTCACGAATAGATCGTGCATCATTTTGCAAGAGTCCATCACATTCACACTAAAAAAGTATGCAAGTTATTAGTATTTCAAATATTTTTTAATATAATATGATATTTAATATATATTATTTGCTGGCATTACTTGGATTGTATATGTTTTCAATAAACGGCGTAATTCTGCATTTTGCGTTCGTAAAGATTTCACTTCGATATTCAAATTATGTCGTTCTTTTAATATTTCGTGATACTTATTAAGTCCTATTAATAAGCCATCCCAAAGTTGTTCTTTTTTGCCTGGGAAAATTTCATTATATCGATCCCAAAAATCTGTTATGTCTTGAACTGTCATATTTCGCGATACGATTGTTTTTTTTTCTGTTAATTTTTCTTGAAATGTCTCTGGCATCTCTTGCCATTTAACAAAATGATATCTTTCTACGAAGTCTCGTAACGCTCTACTGACAAACATAGTTTCTATTTCAAGCAAATGTCCCTTGTCGCACAATAAGCGTCGTTGCATTTGATCATCGTCTGTACAAAATGAATAAAATTAATATTATTAATTTTATTAATATAAAAATTTTTTGGACTTTTATATACACACATACACACACACACACACATATAATTTCTGTTCATTAAAGTCGGAAGTGAAAGTGCGCGTACCCTTAACGATGTCACTAATAGATCCATCAGAAGTTGAAGTGCATTCCGCGATAGGAAGTAACGTTCCAGTTGACGAACTTCGAGATGAAGTACCTATAATACTCACTTCGTCACTAGGAGTAGATAATTGTTCATCATAGATTGCTTCTTTCACGGTGGCAATTAATTTAGCTTTATCTTTCGTGAATTCCTCAGCATTTCCACAGACGTCTGCTTGTTCAACGCTAATATTTCAAATATTGCTTACAAACTTATTAAAATACGTTATTTAGTTGTAACTATTTACTCACTCCGTTTTCAGAAAAGGAGGTTCCTCGGTAAATCTGCTTATGTCTTTGCTTATGTCCTTACTACACATAGGACAATATGCATACGGCAGAAAAAAATTTAAGAGAAAGCCAAGTTCCTTCTCGGACTTGATATTTAAAGCCTAATAATATACAACAATGTTATAACGAAATAAAATGGGATGTCTTTCATGCATATTTACCTGAAATACATTATCTAATCGTATGATCAGCTGATCATTCGTGGTGTAAGGTAAAAGTAACTCGAGCAATTTATCTTCGATTAAATAGTCACAACGATCAGAAATTTGCTTTATGATACGATTTAATAATTGTCTTTCTAAATTGATTTCCTCAATGGTGCTCGCCGGTTTGTAAGCTTTACATATTATTTTTTTCTCGTTGATCAATCTGTTCTCTTAAAGAAACATGCACTTGTTAGAAAATTTCATATGCAATCGATTAAAAAGATGTTTAATTTTGTTACCTTCTTCTATTGCACACATCACATTATGATAAGATGGTAAATCTTCCTTTTTTAATAAGGTTTTTTCAGGTGGCTTCCATTCCATGCGCAATAGTTGTTCATATATAACTTTGTCAGCGTTTAAAATCTAAAATATGTTATATTTTTAACATCAATGCTATTAAAATATTTACCTTAATATACTTTATCAAGCAGCTCATTTGCTTTTTCCTCATTCATATCCCAAATTTGTATAAACTTCTTATCATTGATTCTTGTGAAGTGGTTCGATTTTTCTATTAAATCCAAAATATTCTTGTGCGTTTTTATAACTTGATCAGTTAACTTCTGTATCTCAAGTCTCGTCTTTTCTTCTAACTCCGCATAATTTTTTTTCAAACCATTGACAATATCTTGAAGTCTGAAAAAAACGCCAATTTATCGGTTAATCATAATTAATTCAGCGATCTCTAGGAATAGCTTCGCTATATTCAGTATAAAACAATTTAATTTGCATTCAATACCGACTTATTAATTCTTCTCTTTTGCTGATTTTTCACTATAGCGTTTTCGTCTTCTCGTCGCTTAAGCACGGCGTAATTGTAATCTAGTTTCTCGATGTTCATGAAACAAAGCGCTTTCATGTTCTCCACCTCCTGTTCAAGCTTCTGTATCTCAAGTTCGAAACTAATTTTCTGCGCCCGGAATTCCTCTTCATGCTCAATCATTACTTTCTTCATCTCTTCCTCGTACTCTTGCATTATTTCCTTCCGTCTGTCTAATCCCGCAAGACTATCCTCCTGTAACTTTTTGTACAGCGCTTCCCATTTCTCCGAAAGATTTTCCAGCAGCATTTTATACTCCGAGTCTATTGCGTCATTAATAAGCGATAATTCGCGACGATAAGCTTTAGTCATGATATTCATCTAAATAAAATATACGAGTCCTTAATACATTAAGTTACATATTAATGTGATTGCCAATTATTTGTATATCTAACTTGATTGTCTATCCTATTGATTAATAAATCTATATCCTCATTTTGACTTTTCTGGTCATTAACAAATTTAAGATCGGCGTTCTCCAACTCTTCTCGCAACTGCTCGATGATGGCGTCTTTCCTCTCCAAGATTTCCAGACACTTGGCATTTTGGGCTTCCATTTCCGCGTGTATGTCTAATGGATCCTTAGTTGCAAGAATGTCTGACCACTTCTCGTTGATCTTTCGGTATCTTTTCATGCATTCCTCGTCATCTTCCTCAAGCTTCTTCAGCAATTCTCTTCGGATTTCCTGCGCTTCCCTTCGTCGCTGTAGCTCCCTAGCGTCATTCGCTACTTTCACTGACGTCACCTACACATGAATTTATTTAACATTATTTTGATGTTTTCTTTTGTTAGTATTGATAATATATCATGAAAATATAGAATGAATAATTAACAGATCCAAATCTGTGAATCGAAATAAATATTTTTTTGTACCAACCACTTCGTCACCCTCCAACGACAAGTTTTCCATCAGGTTCGAGCTAGCAAGTATTTGTTTCTCAGTGAGTGTCTTCTCGATGATTTCTTCATCTTCAATATCTAATTTTCTATAAAAGAGGTATATATTTATAATTTGATATGAAAAGGAGTCCGATTCTTTAATGCTATAAAGTAAGAAACAAAAGTGCATGAAAATACGAATATAGTTATGCAATATCATATAATATCACCCAAGTAAAACATATTACATATTGTGAGCAGATTGTTTAATTTTTAAGGAATATTTCTAAAGAGTTGAAAAAATCAAGATTTGTGAATCTTTCCAAATTTTATTATAAATAAATTCAAACTGAATTATTTAAACATTAAAGATCCAGCTTGATTATTCAGGACTTTTATTTCCTATTTATTATGTGTTTTTAAATTTTAATTGTAATCCAAGCATGAAGGAAAAATTCTTACTTAGCTAGTACTTCTAGGTGCCGTTGAATGCGGATGCGGCGCGCTAATTTGCGCTCGTTCGGGTCCAATGACGTAATAGACAGCTCTTCTGCATCTTCCGCGAACTCGGGATATCTGTCATCCATTATATTTGTTCCTTACTCTCCTTCACTACAAACGTGCGAAATAGTAAAATGGCAGAAAAATCGAATTAAATCAAGAAAAATTCAAAAGAATTCTAATTTGACGTGTGTTTAGAATGACAGCGGCTATTTATATATTATGCCGAAACAATAAAATGTCTCAACATAAGCAAATGATCTTTTTTTCTGTATTATAATAAACGAGACATCATGGTGTTTGTTTGCTCAATATTTGGTCGCCAGGTCAAAGCGACGATACGAACGCGATTTCCGCGCATCACGAAGCATATAACCAACAGGAAAAAAAAGAGAAATATTTGTCTTCTTTTTCTTTTTTCCTTTTCCTTTTTCCATTGCCATCGTTTGAAATAATGTTTTCGAATCGCACATAGCTAAATGTGTATATGATATATGTGTTTTTAAATGATAATACAGTTACGTGACAATAGTCATTATTGGTAACTAGCATCGTCCTAGTAATTGATATATTTCGGCAGATGTCACTACGCATCAAATCGCCAGATTTTCATATAGTTGTAAAAATACTAAAAATGATTAATTCGCATTATATAGGTTTAATAAATCCATAGCTGATTTCGATTTCGATCCATTACAATTATTCACATATATTTGCAGCTTATATTTTTTTATAAATGATAATTAATACATATTGTGAGGAAAAACTGAGGATATAACTTAAGAATAGAAACAAGATTCACTGAGATTTCAGCAGAAGCAGCACTATTTTTTTTTACTTATATATCTTAATTTTTAAAAAATCCTTCAATGTAATACCCAAAGAATGACTGATTTGCATAGTTTAGATTTATAATTATCGAATCTAAAAACGCGAGCTCAACATACTGCTATTCAAATATGTCTATACGTTCAAACACATACATACATATTTTTTTTAGCGAAATTCAATATACATTTGAGGAAAAATAGAAGCAAAATAAGCTTAATTCAAGAATAATATAAGAACAAAAGTAGGACTCATATATTTAATTTAGATGCAGAAGAATAGCGAAGGCTGAAGCTCAAATTTATTTTATTTTTAAAAAAGCCTTTTGACGTAACCGCTGAATAAACGCAACCGACAACTGCTATTAGGCGGCGCGAAAAGCCGCTGAAAAATCTAACAAAGTTGAAAAAGCGAGGCTTTCAAAAACGTGAACGGTTAACGAATGGACGAGAACGAATGAATAGCGAGTTCCATCAAGTTTGTACATTATCTTCCCGCCAGATTTACATAACGTAACTTGATTGCAATTAGCTCGAATTAGGCAAAATCGAAGAGGACACACGCATGTATATGTAGATAAAATGTATATTTATCTATCTAAAGTTCGATATTAAAGTTGAACGATCAGAACGCACCGCTATCGCGTCTTTCGTTATCATTTGGCGCGAGAAGAACCAAAGCCGAACGTTAATGCACCCGATTTATCTCGTCTCGTGCGTTACACGCTCGTCGTGTCGTAACCCCTTCAGGCAGAGCGAGAAGCGGGGGTAAGCGCCTCAATGACGAGCGAAGAAATAGCTTTATCTAATGCGATAAGTGCTATCATCAATCGTCTCGCAGAAGGCCCGAGATAATTGTAGCGAAACCGCTAAGTCGCGGTTTATGAGCTTTTTTTTCCCCCCCTCTCTCTTACTTATGTGTATGTACTCTTGCAGTCTACTTATACATTTTAATACTTTATGTATAATCATATTTCATCTTACTTTGTCTTTAGAATTATAATTACGTATAATTTTCTTTTAATTATTGACTTTTCTTTACTGATTTTGCGCTTGAAGGAATTTGCCAAAAGGCCCAATAAAAGATGCTTTCTCTCTCTCTCTCTCTCTCTCTCTCTCTCTCTCTCTCTCTCTCTCTCTCTCTCTCT
>NW_017259378.1:313229-313641 GCF_001594045.1 Atta colombica
CAATCCGTTCAATCTCGGCGCGAGCGCGGCGAATCTGCGGCAGGTGTGATCATGGGAAAAGATCAATTTCACCTATAATGGAAACGTCTCTTCGCACTCCCTCGGATTCATCCTGCTCTTAACCGCGCGGTACCGCCTTCCTCTTTACATGATTTTTTAGAGAGCGTCTCTCGAAACGAGCTGTCGTCCCGACGACTATTCATCATAGCATGTCTGCACAGACACCTGCATTGTCTCAGATCAAGTTGGCTTTTATCTTCGGAGAAGATGCCTTTTCTCATTATTTTATCTCCAAAGCGTGGCCGATTTTTCGCAATTAAACCGCATTTCTCCAACCCAAAATCCGCGCGGCAATAACTTCTGTTCCGCCACCTCGACGAATCGCAACCTCCGGGAAAACGACAGCCGGCGA
>NW_017259378.1:313741-318217 GCF_001594045.1 Atta colombica
GTTAAAATACACTGTATTATATTAAATTTTACTATATTTTATTAACTCCATTATAATACGAAATATGTGTCGAAAATATGTGTACATTCAACGTCACAACTTTTGTATCGAATTCTCAGCGCTTAAAATTTCATCCTAGGTCGCGAAATAGATCAAGCTATCTCTCTTTCTTTTTCGACCAATCGTGCTCTTTTCGTGACTTAATGCTAGCATGAATTAAGGCATATGCCTACGCACGTATTAATATTAGGAGCATGGCAATCAGCACGTGTGTGCCACGTATTTGCATCATTCGCGACAATGCGCTTGCTTGTATCACTAATGCCGCGTGTCCCAGGTGTCCCCGTTTCTTACGATCCAATTTAGGTCCGTTCGATTATCGATAGGTTAGCAATTCTAACTTCCATTACGCTGAGTGAACGAGTGGATTGTCGCTGATAACGGATTATCGCGATGAAGTTATTCATAACGGAATGATGACACGCGTAACACCACCAGACGCGTCAGACATATATATATATATATATATATTTACATACAGGAACTTGTTTATGTAAACGAGTGTGATACTTTTGACTTTTTGAATTTTGACACGTGGGGACATATAGGAGGAATAAAATAAGTCGTATATCGTATTGTATATCGTATTGTAAAAAATACAGATGTATATTAATTTACTTGATATCACATTCTTTATGATAAATGATAGATATCGATGATTATCGATGGATGGATATGTGACGATGTTTATCTTCAAATTGATTAAGGATGATTTTACTAAACATTGCTCTATCATTGTCGATACAGTAACAACGAAAAAAACTTAGCTTAATAATTAGTCGAATTAACATTGATCAATTAAATCAATCGTTTTTGTCGGGAAAAAATTTTTTGACGAGGTATCAAATAAATAACAGAATACTTCATATATAATATATATGAAGTATATATATATATATATATTCGAAATTAAAAATTAAATGATAAATTATATTTAAAACAGAGCTTCATCATAAAAAGGAGATGTAACGTTATATTTATAATTATGCGCTTATCGTATTGTTCAGATACATTCGTTAAAAACGCGTGTTCGCATCTCTTTATTTTAGAAGTTAAAAAAAGACTACGAGGAAAAACGTAACACTTGGGCATTATTCCATAGAGAACGTAGATTTCACTACGCTAAGCAAATACTGCACTTAACGGCCGAAGCGGATATGAACCCAAGAATATAATCGTTATATTTTCATAAAGCCTCGTTATATTTTTGGTATGATACCACTCATTGGGATATTTGGAATAACGAAATGCGTCGATGTCAGAATTTGGTATGCAAAGTAAGATGAAGAGAGTAAGGATCATTTTCGCACATCTTTATATCAAGATTCTCAGAATAACAGTAATTTGAATAATACAACTTATTGCCAATTTAAATACATTGGTTAAAGAAATTCATGGAGAATCTATTTGGCTACGAATTGATCGAAACAAACACGACGTCCTTCGGCAAAACATTCGACATAGGCTTCCTGGAAATCGCTTTCTCTAGTTTCAATATCGAAATCGACGTATTTCTGCGAATCCTGAAAATCTCAAGGATGCGAAATATCAGAATTAATGTTCTTGATGTTTGTTCATATCAATATTACATTAATACTCTTTATTATGATTATTTACAATCGAAACTGCGATTTTTTCGAGTTTAATTTTCAACGCTACACGAATTATTTCCATTTTATCCCGAACAATAAACATACTCTCTAAAACTTTCAGAGTGGAAATTGTCACTCTAAAGAGTGAAATCTCAATCTTGAAGACTGAAAACTCAGTCATTCTTTTTTCCAAGACTGGCTTAGTTTTCACTCCAAAATTTAGATAGTAATCCGTATTCATAGTCAGACCTTATATTAAAAACTTCATTAAATTTATCTTTAGATGTTTAGTGACCAATAAAATAATTCATAAAGCATCCGAAGATAAATAATTTAAGGAAAAGCCTTAAATGTAAAGTCTGACTATGAATACGAGCATAAAAGAATTCGATTTGAATATCAACGGAATATCAGCCGGGAAAAAAAATTCACCAGCACAAGACACACGACCATGAAAATTAATGACGCGACGCGTTCCCGAATGACGAAAACGTTCGTGTCCGTTTTCGGCACAGTTGTGACGGAAATCGCTTTCTCTCTAGTAACATCCCAACGCGCAGTCACACGGACGGACGTTACTGTCGTTGTTCGCGAGCTCGACGTCGCGTAATGTGCGACATACGAACGTGTGATGACGTCGGACTGTTTGGAGGAGCACGACAATGATCGCATGGACATAACAACGGTTATAGTCCGTACCTATGCGGACGTCGCGAACACGGCAAGACAAGATGGCGGCGGCGCAGGCACGCAACTAGCGCATTGTTCACCCCCAGCAGATTGCCACTGTTATTCTTTTGTGTCCTGAGATACTCGTGGCGACAAAAAAATGTCTAGAGGCTATTTTCATTCCTCCACCAGACTGCACTTTCTTTCTCGCTTTCATCAAATATCAAATACATATCTATTTTGAGTGAAATACTTCGAGTGAAATGAAAGGGTATACTAATTTAGCTACAGAAAACAGATCTTAAATGGATCTTAAATGGAACCTAGATGGAACATAATAGTCAAATATGATAGGTAAAATAAGAATTTGATAGTCATTTGTATTTTCAGTTTTGATTTATATTTCTATGCATCAATTTCATACTTTGATTTATAATATTTTTGTTTATTTGTCAACTACGGTGAGCATTTATACATTTATATAATATATACATTCTAATAAGCGTATTGAGCACAAGGCATTCATTGTGGACGAAAACTATTTCGAAATTGTACGAAAATTTAACGAAGAATCCCGTAGATTTTTTTGTATCGTATATACATATATGACAATAATAATTCTTCCATGTAAATGAAATGATTAATGCTTGGTCGAATACAAAAAACAGTTTCAAATCGGCTTTGTTTTAAAGAATTTGGCGTCTCAAGAAGAAATTACACCAGCGTTATGATCCTAAGAGAAGCGTTTCATTCCACTCACGCTTCGAAAATCATTCGGATAATAGAGAATAACAGAAAATTTCGTAGCAAGAAAAACTACTTAAAAGATCCTCAGCCACGCTGAATCTACGAATCTACGCTTACGCGAAAAACGCTTATCCGCCCACATAGCTCATTAATGCGCGCTATCAAGCTCCAGCACGTTTGTTTGATCGTTACTTCCTTGATTAGAGGGAACGTCACGAAGTTAAGTACTTTTATTTTCGTAATAATCCGATTGTCCGTCTTTATTCTCGGTAGAAAGTACCGATGCCCCGGGTAATTGGCTGCCCCTAAACCGTCCCTGAAGCGAGAGAAAAAGAGAGATAGAGAGAGAAGGAGTAAAATGTGTGTGCGCGCGCACGTGAAACGAAGGGAGAGAGAAAGAAAGAAAGAAAAAGAGAGAGAGAGAGAGAGAGAGAGAGAGAGAGAGAGACGGAAAGTGAGGTGAAAACAAAGATGGCAGACAGGATTTGACTCGACGGCGACGGCGATGGTGGCGCAGAAGGAAGAGAACGAATGACTTACGGAGTAGAGTGGGTAGGAGAGAAAAGAATGAGGGGCGAAGAGAGGATCAAGAGAGAAAGAGAAAGAGAAAAAGAGAGAGATAGACGGTACATGATGATCTAGCGTGGAGGGAGGAGTGAAGGGCGAGGGGAGGGGAAGGGGGAAGACGGGACGAAAGGGACAAGCGCGGCTTGGGGGTTCGGGTTAGCTCGTTCGACCCGTTATCCCTTCTCTGCCTGTGTGAGTCCTCCCTACCTGTCCTTGCTTCGATTCGAACGAGTCTTCTCCCTTCCGCCCCTCACAATCGAAAGCACGCGCGCGCGCACACCCTCCCGTTGTTTCCCCCTCTCTTTTTCCCCCTCACCGCTTGGCGGGTGACGATCGCGATCGCGAACTGCCGCCTCTCTCTCTCACGTAGACTCGTTTCGCTCCCCTACTTTGGTTTCCCCACCGCGCGGCAAACAGCAATGCTAGCCAGCGAGCCTCGCTCTGCTCCCGCCACGGTGACGTCACTCTGAGTAGTGTAGTGCAGTGAGAAGGAGCCTAAGTGTTAGCTCCCGTCTGCGTTACATGGCCCGAGTGTGAAGTTGAGAAAAGCGGAGTGAGTTTTAAAACGGAGGCGTGAAATCCTAACGGCAGAAACGCAAGGCCGAAACGAGAAAAAAAAAAGAAATTAATAAGCGAGTGAGTTTGTTTTCCGATGTGTCCGGCCGGACGTCTCGGCATCGCCGCAATCGCCGCGCGCGTGCACGCGTATACGTTCGCGCGACGACAACGGGAGTTTTACATCGCGCGCGTGATCGAGATTATCAAAAATCGTGCGCCGAGATAACTCGATCTTTGCGGCTGTCGCGGATCTCGCCGAATAGTGGTGATACTACAGATATAT
>NW_017259378.1:318317-323708 GCF_001594045.1 Atta colombica
GATATGTGAAAAGGGAAAGAAGGGGGGGGCAAAAAAAAAAGAAAGGCAATTGTCCCTGCAGTGAATACACTTGGGAGAGCCAAGTTACGGTTTACGTGTATATGCTCTCTCCACGACCACGCGTGCCGCACGTATCTGTAACGTACGTGTATACGTACGTAACGCACGCGCGTATATAGCGCGTGTGTATGTGTAGTACGGTACGTGGGTACCGCCGTGTCATTCGCGCGGGTAAAAAATTCATGAGTATAGGAAGGAGAGGAAGAGGAAAACGAAGCGCGACAGAGTTCGAATTGATTCGCGTTATCAGCAGTGGGTCACGCGCACGCACACACGTACACGCACGCCGCTACGCCTAAAGCGCGACCGAGGCTCGCGTCGCGTCGCTCGTCGCTTCGACGAGAGAATTTCCGTGTTTCTCGCGTGCGCGCGCGTCTGTAAAGTGACGTGTCGTGCTGTGTCGTGTCGTGTCGTGTCGTGCCGTGCCGTGCCGTGCCGTGCCGTGCCGTGCCGTGCCGTGTCGTGCCGTGTCTCGTCGTTTTGCTGTGCCGTCTTGGTGTGCCGGTGCTGTGGTGCCGCTCCAACGGAAACGGAAACGGAGTGGAGCAGAAAACGCGGGTCGTCGCGGGTGCGTCGCGGAATTATGCCGCGCCGAGATGGATCGGGATCGGATCCCGCGCCCAGCGCGATCCGAGAAGTGCTCGTCGTGGCTAAGTGACGTGTGATCGAAGGAGCGAGGCCGCACAAAAAGTATCTCCATACGCGATACGAGTGATATACGATGTGGTGTTTTTCGGCGACGTTACTACCGATCCTCGCAGTCGTAATCGTCAGTGGCGTCCGCTTTAATCAAGGCTCCTGCTACTCTTTCTCCTCCTCGACCTTCTCCCCCGCGTCGTCCTCGACGTCGGAGCGCGTCGTCATCGCGGCGCATAAGCCTGAGCCTCGTAAGAGCCACGTCGCCATCGCCGTGGCCATCGTCGTCGTCGTCGTCGTCGTCGTCGTCGTTGTCGTCGTCGTCGTCGTCGTCGCCGTCGCCGTCGCCGTCGTCGCCGTCGTCATCATCATCCCGGTGATAGCCACGGCCGCTGTTGCCGTGTCCACGCACGCACGTGCGATCATCATACCTACGTCGATGTGCTGCGTCCTCGACGACGACAGCGTTCGTCGTGTCTGCTGGGCTCATCTCTTACCGGCTAGTGACTAGTGATTCTCGTTTTGCCCAAGTGATCAATCAAATTGGGAGAGCGTGGAAGAGAGAGGGACGAATTGAATCTCTCCAGTCGGTAGAGATATATTCAAGACAAGGAGCAAGGAGGAGGCGGAGATTTAGTTCCTAAGGAGAGAAAGAGTGTGAGGGAGAAGGGTGGAAGCCAGCCTGTTTTAATCGATCGGAAAATTGCGCGTTTTTTCCCTGTGTGTTGGTGGAGTGTCTGGTGAATTTATTCTGCCCTGGTCGAGGTTGTGTGTCGTTGTACAGTGCCTCCAAACGATACCACAACATCCGATCCCAAATGAAGAGTTCGGAGCAAAATGGTTAGAGAGACACGTCACCTGTGGGTTGGAAATCTGCCGGAAAACATCCGAGAGGATCGCATCAGGGAGCATTTCAAACGGTAAGATATCTTATTTTTTTTTTCTTTTCTTTCCTTTTCCTTTTTTTTCAGAATATCTGCGTTTACACATATGTAACGCACAAACCTCTCTTCTCGCTTAAACCTCTCGCGTATGTTTCAGCTTTAAATCCATAAATCGCGTTTCGTGTTTCGTAGATCGCAGATCTAGTTTTGTATATAATATGTATTTATGTATTTCCTCATCGTATCAATACATTCTTGCTCTGTAACGTTTTGCCGTATTAATTTAGAACACGAAATCTTCAATACAGACAGGCACATATGTAGGTATCATCGGCCTCGAACTTGAAAGATAAAGATAGTGCTTTTTTCTTTCTCTTTAGAACGGAGGAAAGAATATTTCGTAGCTTGCAATCTCAAATTTATTAACAGATTTTTCTGAAAAAAATCAAAGTCGAACTTTTCTTAGCAAAATAATATTTAGGAGCTAATAATTTGTAGATAAATAATTTTTAGATAATATTTATTTAAAAATTATGAGCAATTGAAAAAGGAAAGATTTCGTTTTGATTTTACTGTAATTGCATGATAAAATAATTACGCTTAGGAACTCCGTACTTGTATAGTTATTAAACTGTAACTGCTATAGTGAGAATATAATTATAATTTTTTTATTTAATTAATTATTTTTTATACCAAAAACATATATTTTAAATATAAATTAAACAAAAATTTTTTTAGGTGCCAATTATATATATTTATATTTTTTATAGAATTGTAAATATAGTTATTCTCTCTCTCTCTTTCTCTCTCTCTCTCTCTCTCTCTCTCTCTCTCTCTCTCTCTTGTTAATATGATAATAACTATAAAAATGGAGTTCCTAACTGCAATTATTTTTTCATCCAATTATTATATATTTAATCATAAATGCGAAAAACTTTACTCTCAATGCATAAACAGATTATATGAATAAAATATAATGTATTCATCTCATATATATCTCATAATGTATTCTTCAATTGAAATGCTAACTAATAAAATTTTAATGTTTAAAGCTTATTTTTATGAAAATATTTAATGTTGAAAAAATTGATATAATTGAATATCTTGATAATTTCGCTGAAAAAAATTGATTTAAAATTTAACAAAGAATTTATCATTAAAACTAAGATTATTAAAAGTATGTCAATTTTATCGGAAAAAAAGAAGGAATTCTATATGAAATTTGCAAGTTATGGGGATGAGAGGAGGGGGCTGTTAATTTTCGGTGCAAATTAATAGCGAATTAATAGTTTTAAATATAATTTCCAAAAAATAATTATTCTGAAAATCTGAATGTTTAATTAATTTTGCGAAAATGGAATATTAAAAAAATCTAGCTATTATAATTACTTATACGATTTTAATTCAAAATGATATTTTTGGATATAATAAAACTAATATAAATATGAAAAATTTTTGCGTTACATCTACATATATCTTTAATCTTGAATTTACATAAACCGTAAACATTGCTCGTCTATGTATATATTTCAAAATTAATAAGAATAAACTTTTGATTTCAATAAACAATAAATATAATGAAGGGCAAAAATGGGGACATTGTATAATGAATTTTATTATATAATATCCCTATATTTTTCTTAACATAAAATTTGTAATTTAGACTAAACTCTTACATGCCATTTATTATATTTATCGTATATTCATAATAATAATAATAATTTCATAATAATAAAATCAATTTATTATTACAATAGATTATTAATTCTTTCACTATAAAAACTTTTGGCGTAAAACACGTAATGCATGCAGTTGCAATCGTTATAATGACCATCGCTGTAGCCAGAGTGACTTTTTGCCAGCGCATATTCTTTATAGAAATTATCGAAATACTAAATTGTTTTACAATGAAGAAAATTTTTCATCGATTCTTATTTTTTTATTCAATTGTAGTAAAAATATAAAGTGTAGCAATATTTACCTGCTAAGGCATTTGTGGTGAAATAAATGCCAAGCCATTAAATACACCAATAACATAGGATGACAGTCTTAATTCAGAGTCTATACTTGCCAAGTTGCCAACAGCAATGAAAAAATTGAAATATAACTAATATTTCTTGTATCTATATAAAATCATCACTTTCTATTTCTATAGAGAGATCTTAAAAATGTTATTATATATCATATATATATATATATTACATTATATTTGTAAAATTTAATGTAATTTTAGTGTAAGCTGAGGCTTCAGTTCGACTTCTAAAAAAAACTTTTAGTGCAATCGAACTGTTCATGAAATGTTCTTGCATTATCAATTTTTATTAGAGTTTTATTCATATATTACTCTAGTTTGCTGTAGATTATTTAAAATGTGATGCCATTATTTAAAGGAAAAAAAGCCGATTTTTACTCAAAAAAATATAAGTAAAAAAGTGTTTTTTGTAGATTTTGATCTTTTCTCGAAAATTAAGCACAAACATGGTATATTGATTTCAACGTTTTTGCAATTTTTAAGATATTCCCTAAATGCTACGATCTTTGTAATTACTTTATCATATTCAAAAGATCAAAATCTACAAAAAGCACTATTACTTTAACACTTTTTTTTTGGGAAATCAATTTTTTTTTTTGGGAAAAAGATTGATTCTTTTTTCAACATGCTCCTTTGTTGAGTTTTAAGACATCAATCTATGTAGATAAGGTATTGGCACTTATATTTTTTTCTACTTTTATACCGTTAGAAGCCTTAGAAGTCTGAAACATCTAAAGAATAATAAATGAATCACTCAAAAGAAGAAAATTTTTATTGTTTTTTAGAGGAAAAGTAACTAGGTATATATAAAGAAAAAAAAAAGAAGAGGACATTGATTCCATTGTCCTTGAAATCTTTTAGGTTTAAATATTTAAGTAGTTTTAAATATTTAAGGCCCGTATTCAAAATGCGCTTTTATCTTTAAAAGTCTATAGTAAATTATAACATGTTAGCGTGCTAACATTGTTGTAAGCGCGTTCTGAATACAGGCCTTAGGATTTAAATATATTTAAAGATGCTTTCAAAGACAACTTGGAGAAAATATCTTAGGAAAAAAAGGAATTCGAAAAGCGAGAGATTTGTAGAAAGGGACTTCGTTAATTTTAAATATGTCATATCGACGTGTCTGGAGAGAATAATCCTGTACCGTTAGAGAAAATACTCTGGAAAGTTGATTCTGGAAAAGCATTAGGGTTGCTCCAAACTGAAAATAAAGAAAATCAGAATCACAGTGTGTCAGAGAAATTGAAGATAGTCAAGAAAATTGAAGAAAGTCAAGGAAAGTCAGTTTTCTGGAAAATTAAAGTTCTTGATTTGACAAGCATACTTTACATCCACGCATTTTTTAATATTATCGCCTTAACAATGAAATACAAACAGTGTGAAATATCAGCAGCATTAATAATAATTTGCATTGCTGTATTAAATTGTTCTGTTAACAAAACAATGATTTTATTTAATGATTTCCAAATCAGAATAAAATATAAAAAATCAGGATGAAAATATAAAAAATTTTTTAAAAATATTCTTGAAAGTCAAGGAAAAGCATAAAATTTTTTCTGGAATTCAGGAAATCTGGAAATCAGGGAAAAGTCATGAAAGACAATTTTTTAAGATGAAGAACTCTAAAAAGTGACAAGAGGAAGAATTTTATACTATACATCATTTCTTGAAGCGCTATTATCTCGCTCCAAATCTTGGAATCTTGTATCTTTCGTGATAGCTTCGGATTTTTGCCGCGTGTGTCATAGGTATCTGTGTGTATATATATATATATAT
>NW_017259378.1:323808-328356 GCF_001594045.1 Atta colombica
TATATATATATATATATATGTAAGAGGAAAGTTGGACGCTGTCACATCATTTACAGGCTTGTTTTTGTTTTCGTGCAAACTGTCGGCGTTATCGCTTCGATAAACCGAGTTTCAGGAAACGCATAAGGTGTTCCAATGTTTTCGGTATGGTCCGTATCGTAGTACGCGAGGACATGCTGAAGGAAGAGAGAGAGAAGACAGAGAAAGAGAGAAACGGCGGCTACATGCCTGCATACATGTACATACATGTACTTATACGATCGCATACATACGAAGATACGTTATACCAAAGGCCTTGGCTCCGTCTCTCCTCTTCTCTTCGCGTAGCGTGAGCGCGTCGTCATTTGTTTTTTCCCCGAAGTAATAATAGCTGAGGACAGCCATTTTGAGAGCTCGCAGCAGCACGAAGTTATTGTTCGACAGTGGCGCTCAATGCGCGGCTCCGCGCGCGAGTCATCCGAACCGTTCTAGCGAAGAAATATGTATAAACCGGTTGTTAATCTTGGAATTTGATTATTTGATTTGATCGATTGCAATTACGATAAACGCGAAGTAAATGTTGATGAAGTACACTATACATAATTCATTAAATACGGAAGAAATGATTTTTTTACTATACAGCTGTGACAATTGGAAGACAAAAGCGAAGAGATAGAACGAGTGAAATGCATTGTTTGTAACTGTATTACCTAGATATATTCTGTTTTAGGAAAGATTATATATATATTTTTTACTTATAATTCTACTTATAATCTCTTATAATTAGTGTCTTCATTTAAAATCCACCAATGTAAGATTAACTTTAATCTTGATTTAATTTATTTTTTATCTTTTTCTAATTCTATGAGAAAAAAATTAATTTTTAATTGAATCGAGATTAAAGTTAGTCTTACATTGATGAAACCGGCCTTAAATTGGCGATATGAGATACAAAAGAAAGTTCATATAACGTTTAACAATTTAACGAAAGGTTTCTATACACATTCCCTATTAGTGTTTCTGCAAATCTCAAATTTATCAGTTTTAGCGAATATATTTACAAGCACATTTCAGGAATTATTTCTTTCTAAATTATCTCTAATGCATTTGACAGATTTGTGTAACGCATTTGATCAATTCGAGATTTGCAGAGGTACTAAATATGTGATAAATAAATATTATTCATTTGTTTTATTAAAATAATACATTTTTTTAACATTTTATAATTTATACTACAAAAATGAACAGATAATAAATATATAAAATGGTAATGTAATAATGTAAAATATTTGATTGGCATTTATTTTGTTAAAATGACATTTAGGCTAATTTACTTAAAAATAAGGAAGTTTGTTTAATATATTGCATCATTTTATATCATATAAAAATGATTGAATTCAAATTATGTTTTAAAATTTATAATAATATTTGATTTAAAAAATATGAAATATTCTCTAAACAACTTTTTGATACTTAACTTTTATGCGACTTTCCTTCTTGTGTATATTTTCCTGTTATGTTTTTCCGCATAATATTTACAGTAAAATGATTTCAAAATAGTAAAGCAAACTGTGCATGTAATATAAAAACAATTATTACATCGGCATAAGCATGGAAGTAACGGTGACGTACGTCAGGGGCTCTCAATCGGCGGATACGACGTATTTCAAATAATACATTAAACAAAAAATTTTTAATTATACATTTCATTTCTTTCGTATAAGGAATGCTGTTTTCAATATACAACGCATACATATAGAATCGTATTGTATTGATTAATTGTTTTAGTTAAAATTTTTGGAGAACCGCATCTATCATGTATAATAAAATTCATGTAATTATACATGTTCAAATTTGATAGGTAATCTATTTATTATTTTTTATATCTCTCTCATATATCTCTCTTATATCAGATTTTAGTATAATTTTATACTTTATGATATTTTATCAAATATTTCTTGAATATTTCCGTAAAATATTTTTTCTTGTTCCACTCAATTATAAGAACATAAATTGCATAATTATAGAATAATTCTATAAGAAGCTAATTAAACACACACACACACACACACACACACAAATACTGATAGAAAGAGAAAGAAAGAGATATTAATTATACCAAAAAATATGATATATAACTTGAAATTTATAAAAATAAACAAAAATGCCACGTCATCGTATTGGAAAATTATCTGTCACGGCGTTAATTAGAAAATTCTAATTAAGAATTCCTAAAAATCGCGGCGAGGGAAACAAGTTTTGCATCACTCAAGTATCTCATGTTATTAAAGTGAAAACTGGAATATGTATGTATGTGTGCGCATATATTCACTCACATAAATCTACCTATGATTTATTGGCTAATGAAGTTTAATTTGATGTATTAAATGCATGTTATTTCGTAATCAATTTACCTTTGGTAGCTCAAAAAATCCTGGATTTTCATTGAGAGATATTACGACCAAAATGGCAACGGGAAATGTTCATTTTGACGAGTGGAATAACAACACTCATTCGGAAAAATCGATGAATATTCGGGATCGAGAGTGCCGCCCGCGTGGTCTCTTCGATGTTTTCAGTACGGACATTAGCCCTCTTCTCCTTCTCTCTCCCTCTCGATTATAAATTTCTTCTCTCGAAACGCACGCGGCGGTAAACGCTTGCATTGCCAGCGGCGCTATATGCTTCGTATGCCAGCTGGCGAATGCTGGTTCGCTCATAACAACGGCGTAGCACGACGAGGCTCAACTTTTTTTACTTACGAAGTAACGAAAAGAAGAAACTTGAGCGGGACAAGCAGAGATTGTTCTCAATCGCAATCAAAATTGATTAGACAGCAAATGACGAAGCAAAGTTAACAAGTACGCCAATCGCGCTGTTCATTAGATAGAATCATTAGATAGATCGAAGTGCTAGCGACAACTTGATAGTTGCTCGAGTTTGCTTCATCTCAGAAACCTGACTGACTCAAGTTTCTTCGTCTGCATGATCGCAGACGCAGAGTCTCGAGAACGTTCGTCTCCTTAAAATGGCGGACGGCGCAACGTGCTGTTGACCTCCGCTAGTATCGAGTGTAACGACGTACGCACAGGTGAAAGACGATATATCTCTTTATCTTCCTTTAAAAGAATGCTGACCTCGAATCTTCTACTGGTCATACTCCTATCGTTGCTCGAATCGCACAACTTTGCCTCGTGAATGAAGTCGAGCCATTTGTTTCCATTACGCGCACATATTTGCAAATGGCTATCCAGCGCGCGGCGTGTCGCTGTTTATATTAAAGATCGCTGGAAGGACGTTCGGTCGAAGACACGCGCGAGAGAGAGGTACGGCTTATATTGACTCGAGGTATTGACTCTTTGCACTCACATTTTGCGCTTGGCTAGAACTGTAGACAACTATGTCAGAATATAAATGAAGTTCCGGGTAGATAAAGAATGAAAAAAATATCTTGTAGTATAGTGAAAACTTTTTGACGAATAACACATTTTGAGAAATCAGTTAAGAGAAATAATCCTATTTTCGGTGAAAACGGGGATCTTGGTATTTAAATATTTCACATAGTGAATATACATGTGCAGTTTTGCAAACCACGCGCTGAAATCTTTTTTCGGTCTTTAAAAGCGTGAACAGAACTAGAATGTGTACATAGTAATATCACACATTAAATTGACAAGCAATTTAATAATGCTGATATTTCCATGCTGATATTAGAGGGATATTAATTTGATGCTAATTTAAGCATCTTAAAAACTATAAATAATTTAATTTATTGCGAAAAATATTACTTCAGGGATTCGAATCCAGATCTTCCATATTTCGTGTGGGTGTCATCACATTTTAATACGTGTTTTTTTTTTAAATTGTGTACGAATCAGCTGATTTAATTGCTTTTTGTAAATTTTTTAATTTTAACAGAGCACAATTAGTTTATAACTTTATTTTTTTAATTTTGATTTTATAGAAATGGTCGCTTCCAGTACCCATTTCTATTAATGTAGATTAATTTTAATTTCAGTTCAATTTATTTTTCATCTTTTTGTAATTATTCTTACGATTAGAAAAAGATGAAAAGAAAATTGAACTGAGATTAAGTTAATATACATTAATAAAATAAAATAAAAATTGATGACTATTGTAATAACCATGTAAAATCTCTAAATACATAACTTTATTATTACCGCGCACAAATTACCGCGTTATTAAGTGCTCTCAATTGTCTGATATTTTACTTTCTTCATTTTTAATATATATTGATAGCAATCAGCAGATAAGAGACTCGTGTAAATAACATAGATGCCTTCTGACCCCAAATGCGTGAATTTGTACGCATTTCAAGCGAATTCAGCACACGTGCTCCCTATCTAAATATTCGCATGTCGTGGACGTGAACGTTATTTGAGAAACGGCAATGTTGTCTCAAAGCTGGAGGTGATATTTCGTAATTTGACACATTAATGTTTGACGAATAACTGTGATAATATTATTATAATAAATAATAATTAATAATATAATAATAATGCTTCTCGAACAACCAACATTCATGATGCACAAATATTTAAACAGGAA
>NW_017259378.1:328396-329541 GCF_001594045.1 Atta colombica
TATATATATATTCAATTTCATACATACAGATTAGATATTTTTTCACTTGCTTAGTGAAACTTGTAATTAATTTTCATGAAATAAGCATGTCATTTTCAAAATTTAAGACTCTTATTCGCTCATCATTACTTTCTCAGATTGTGTGACATCAGAAACGAGAAAACACATAATAAAATTCTCGCAAATTATATTTAAATAGAAATATATTTCAATAAAACATTACATAATCGATAGAATAGACTTAAAAAATATATCGAAAACTATCTTCTTGTTTCAGAAAAAAATTAAATCACATTTATTTCATCATATCATAGTTTTTTGTTATGGTATGTTATGGTTGTTAATAATAATAAAATTTATTAAAGTTTATTAATTAACAAGATAAAACAAGAGTTTTCGCGGTATTTTACAAATTGATTCTATCGATTGTAAGTATTGTCTCTCATTGAAACACATTTCCATATTAATATTTTGCAAGAATCGTTATTATGTATTTTCTCGCATCGACGTCACAATCTCTATAGTAATAATGAATGAACAGAAAACTAAAGAAGTTCTCACGTGTTTCAAAAACACAATTCTATCTAATGTTATTATATTGAAAATTATAAATTTGTTTCTCGGCTTCTGTCTTCCTTTGTTTCTGTTTTCCTTTTAAAGCATGAGTGTATATTTGTTTCAAATATGTAAATTTTGCAAGAACAGTAAATAGATCCAATGATCATCCACTATCTAAAATCATAATAAAATCACACATATTTATTTTTAAATGTTATTTAAGTTATTCAAATGTTATTCAAATTAGACAATATTAAGAATCTTTATTTTAGACCGCATATATGAGAAACACAATCAATACTAGAAATTCAAAATGCCTATTACAAAGCTGATCAAAGTTGGATCTTCATTGCTTTAAATAAATTAATGAATTACTAATATACACTAATATATACTAATATATACTATATATGTACTTGCATATATATCGTAGTCTTTTTGAATTGCGCGTTGAGTTGTTTTTTTGGACTTATAAATGCATTAAAACTACTCTAGTAATCGCGAAATATAAATTGACAATGCATAATTAGAAAAGACTACAATATGATGTATATATATGTGTGTGTATATATATATATATATATATA
>NW_017259378.1:330249-336427 GCF_001594045.1 Atta colombica
TATATATATATATAGTACATATATAGTATATTAGTAATTCAAGATTGAATTATTTAAGCAATGAAGATCCAGTTTCGATCATAATAGGTATTTTAAATTTCTAATATTCAATTCATTCAAGCTAATTTGTAAATTCTAAATAATTGTGAACTTTTTAACGTAACTTCTTAAATAATTCTTTTCAATATGCAATGATCTTGAGATATATAACGTGACTTGTTAATATTGATTCTACATTGCAATATTGTGCAATAGCTCAATATCAGCAAGCAACACCAATCTGTACGATGCGACGTACACAAATAAGATGATATTTTCAAATAGGATACGTGTATTTCGTAAGCATCACTTGCATTTGTCTGGCAAGATCTTATCTCGGATTTCTTTATGAATACACGAAAAAATCTCGAGAATGATGCATTCAGCGACTTTAATACGTGAGGCGCGCGCGCAAGGACGCTGCATTTACAATCCACATATACGTATACGTGTGCATGTATCCACACACGGTTACGAATACACGGGGGTCCGCTTAGATTATATTTACAATTTGCATAGGTGAGAGCATATATTGACGGAGTTGGACGATGTACGCGTGAAGAGGAGCGCGCGCGCGCGCGCGCGCACGCGTACACGTATGTACGTGCGCGCGGGTTGCCGGCGTATTTTGGTATATTGATCGCGCGTGGTCGACCATCCCCCTTCCCCTTCCCTTCCCTCCCCCACCCCTGCCGCGCACTCTTCGCCCCATCTCGCCCCGCCTCGTACCCTACCGCGCCCCTGCACCCCGACTCCACCCTCGGGGCACCCGTCGCACCGGAGTCCTGAAGTCCTCATGTTTCATCCCCCTCGAGATGTCACCCATCCCGAAAAACTTGGACTCCCGGTAACCGCCGGTCACACGTATTCTCACGTGTGCCGACTGTCGCGACGATATATGCGACATGTCACGAGCGTGTATTTTTCTTCTGTGAGTTACATCGAACCGCCGCTCTTCCCTCGTTATCCCGATTGGATTTCTTAGACGAGAACCTTAATTTCTTATTCGACCTGAGTTTCGCGACACGAAATTATCCTGACGTGTATTAACTTAAGATATGAAATATTTCATCATTTTGTATCCGATGTTATGGTGAAGACGCTTCTTATACTGTGTACAAATATTATCTGTGAAGAAGAATGTTTCTGTTATTATGCTCGGATACGTAGATAATTTTTGTAATTATTAAGGCCCCTACACACAAAATACATAAGCATAGTATAGCAAATCCTCTAAATTTTTTAGAGTGGAATCTTACTGTAAAGAATGAAAATTGAGCCAGTCTTGAAAAAGAGATCAATCTTTAAGAGATTTTCATTCTTTAGAGTAAGATTCATTCTAAAAGTTTTAAAGAGAGTATAAGATGTCTGATCAATGAGCAAGTTATGTAAATCCACATGATTATTTTGTAACGAATGCTCATTGATTCAGATGATCTTATGTTATGCTATGCTTACACTGAGAAAAATGGTCTGTTTGGATTAAATAGTAATTCTGATGGAAAATGGACGAATCAGAATTTTCTTAAATCAAGTTGAGATAATTAGAATTCTGATTGATATAATTATTCTGGTAAAAATAAGAATTCTGGTAAATTTTACCAGAAATATTGTATCAGAATTCCGGTTATCTCAACTAGAATTTTAATAAATTTAACCAGAAAATTCTAATTCTTCCTTTTTCAATCAGAAATTTGTTTTAGTGTATACATTTTATGTGTGTAAGACTTTAGACTTTTTTATCAAGTTATATCGATAATTGAATTTTTCGTTTTTGTGAAGGTCTTCATCGTGTTTCAGAATCGCTGAAATAATGCTCTGATTGAATTAGATGAAACTTTTCGAGGAAAGGGTGTATTCGGATAATGCTAAACTTTTCTAAGTATATGAAACTTTCTTAGTCAAGTGTGTCGCCAAGATTCTTTAACCTTGCGAGCTACGTCGATGTAACATAAACGCTACTCAGGATCGAAGAATGGCCGGGTAATCAGAACTTTGTTCCCCCGATGCATTGCGTCAATGGGGTGAGGTTAATTGCATAGCAAACGCCGTCTCGGAAAGGGGTTGAATGCGGGAATAATGGAAAGAGGAAAATTTTTTTGTACGATGCCCCTATTACGATATTATTACCATTGGCATAACCGCGCATTTTTTTTGTAACAATGTTTTAATTTGTGTAACAATATATTTTGATGCTAATTCTACATTGCTTCATATAATTAAAATCAATTGTAATAAAAAATGCGTTAATTGTAATAAAAATATATTAAATATATTTATGATTAATAAATAAATAAAAATCTCGACAATGATATACTCGATTAATTACTTGTTTTATGTAATATCTGATATTAAATAGTATATAAATGATTATTAATATATATCGAATATGATATTTGCCAGTATTTATACAAATATTTATACAACGAGATAACACATGTTAATTGTTCTGCAACGATGACTGTAATTAAAGAGATGTACTGATTCGTTTGGTGGAAGTAAATGAGTTACATGTGTACTGATGAATCTAACATTAATATGCTATTTTCACATAGAATACTTACACACAGAATAGTAAATGGATAAAAATGTAAATATTTGATAGTATTTTACATTTTTTATTTTTGTTAGTGTTTGCACGTAATCTTTACACGTGTAACTCATATTTAATCATAATTTTAATTTGTATATACACGAAAGAAAAATAAATTTAAAAGAAAATTTTCATACATATATATACATATTTGCTTATGATATTCATGATATACATATTTGCTTATGTTTTTTGCATTTCGAAATATGAAAGGAAACGTTACATATATTATGTGCCTCTTTAAATTACCAAATACGAGAAGAAATATTAAATAAAATATTATGTATCTCTTGAAAACACTACGGAATTAGAATTATTCTTAATTCAATATTAAAAATAACAAATTGGAGACCGTGTGAAATTCATTTTTTATATCACACAAAGAAAATGATGGGACGGTAGACTTTGAATACGAGTGAAAAAAAAATCTCGCATGATTTTGTTGTTCGCGTCATCCCATTTTCCGGGAGGAAAGCTAGTGATAGTTCGATATTTTCTATCTGTTTGCTCGACGAGCGACGAGCTTTGTTCGAGCACCTGCGCACACGGAAGCGATACCGCCAAATTTCTTAATCCATCGACCCTGTTACGGTATCTAGCGAACGACCGGCGCGGCATTGCGTTTCAGGCCGCAACAAAACGCTCGCTGTCTGTTTCGTGTCCCGCGCGGTGCGACACGACGCGACGTGTGTCTCTCGCAAGGCGACGTTGCCGCGTCTAGTTTCACGCGTACGTGACAGCGGCAACGTAGCATCTTCTTCTCTTCTTGCCCTCTCTCGCATAGCGAACAACTTCAGTTCGGAGTTGCAGGGGAAGATGGTGAACTATACACGAGCCACATGAGAGGTCTTGAAAAATTTGAATCGATTTTATTGATTTCAACTGGTTTAAACGTATATTTGACGAATGGCAAAAAAAAGTATAAAAATCCAATTAAGTGAAAATAATATCCTGGATGAATTTGATGTAAAAAGCTTGAAACTTTTTACACGTGGTCGAATAACGAAAAAAAAAGGAATCTATTTCTAACATATAAAAAATTGTTTCAAAAAAATGAAGTAAGAGAGATATATATAAAATAAAAAGAGAAATGGATAGTGATATATTCCGACAAGAGATATTTATATTTTGTAATTTAGTAGACAAAAGATGAAGTATAATGTTTCCAATTTGAACGTGAAATCTTTTATATTTAAATCATAAAATGATATTTTTTCTTTTTAAATTATAATATAATCGCTTTATTAATATATTGAATAATTATTTGATTACATAGATTGTTTAAATCAGTTGCATGAGTAGTAGTTGCTTTTATGCTGTCATAATAGAAATCAAATTTTAATAGTGATTTGCCATTTTCAGTCAACTTTATTTACTATAACTTTCTTACTTTAGACTACGTCATTACATCAAGTGAGTATTTAATATTTTATTTAATCAAGTGAGTATTACGATGAATATTTGATATGTGATATAATTTCAGAGATATCATTGCAAAGTTTCTCAAAACGTTAAATATTTAAAAGCATTAATGAACTATCTTGTAAAAAAGTTTTTTAAGGATTACACCAAAAATATCTATAATTAACTTTAATGTAACAGGATAATTTATACGTATTTTAATTTATACGTATTTTAAATTTCTACAATTTTACAATTTTATACAAATTACGTAAAATTATTAAGCTTTATTTTAAAAATAAAATTTTTTATTTGTTGCATAAAAATTTTCTATTGAAGACTGGCTTATTGTGAGCCAAAAGAGCATGAAATTTTTGACTTTTATATTTTTTTAAATGTATAATTAACTTATTATATAATTTCTTTGTTAAAATTGTGTCACATGAAGGGCGAATTTGTTGGGTAAACGTTTTGTAAGATCTGCTTTAAATGAGAGACACAGTTCAATAGGTAGCTCAAACCACAAGAAGTGATAAGATGGCCTGTTTTTATAAGAGAAACTCTATAGGGTTCTTATAAAACAAGTAAATACTTTTGAAAAATTTATTTGTGAAAGAAATAAATATTAACAAGACGATTGAAAAAAGTTTGTCTTCTTACTATCTGTAATAAAATATTCAATTCACAATCCAAATAAATTGTATCTCCATCTTATATTTTATATAAAACCCTCCGTCTGCAATCTATAACTACATTTTTATTTTAAATATATAATACATTTTTATTCCTTTCGTCTACTAATCTGAATCTTTTTTCCAAATTTTTTTATTAAATCTTCAAAAAATTGAAGAAAAATTCAGAATTATTTTTCAATGTCTTTATTACAATACACCAAATAAGTTTCTCAACTTAAATATTAAAACTTTTAATAAAAATTTTTTAATGGGGGAAGAGATTTAAGAATGAAATTTCGTTTATACCCCAAAAAATTTGTATTGCAGACGGAGGATTAATCGTAAAATACATTTTTTTTGTAAATATTACGTTTTACGAAAATATTACCTTTTATACAGTCTTTGTAAGAAGATTTGGTCTTTGCATTCCGTAAGATTTCGTTCTCTGTTTTGTGTCCAGTATTTTGTTCGAAGTTGATTTCACGGATTATACAGGCTTATTCCGCTCCGAACGCTCTGATCCTGTTCGATAGCATCTAGATATTTCGGCACGCACGCTCCTGATGGAGAGAGAATCACGTATTCACGTTCGATTGTTGAACTGAAAACGATTCGCGCAAGCCATTTCCAGTGTGACACGTACGTCGATCTAGTGCGCGTATTGAACGTTGAACGAAATAGTTTACAGCACGCCGCGCGCCGGTTACACGGTCGTTTCGCTCGTCGTCTACGAAGAGAGAGACGTGCTCTCGATATCCGCGCAAACGCGAACACGCGTGCATGCACGTGTAACGATGAAAAATCGCTTCACTCTATACCTGTACTTCTGCACCGCAAATACCTTGGTGGCCCTTGCCGTGAGTTATGCAACGAAAGTGCAAGTAGAAACCGTGTAAAGTTAATCGATCGTACAGCTGTCGATTTTGGGATGTGACGTACAATACGGAATTGAGAAACAAAACATATATGTGCTTCGCACTGTGCACTATCCTTTCCGTTTAGCCAATGTTCGCTGCCTTATATGCATTGGTCATTTATTTTTTTTATGATCTTTAGTGCATGGATATTCGAGATATAGGTTGAAATATCTGCATATATCTATAAAGTAATTTTAGCTGTATCTCGTAATTCTTTTATCTTGAGCATCATTATTCTTTTTTCATTGTGTTTACAACACGTATGAAAAGCTTCGAAAATTTGATTTTTCTAAACTATATATATTTAGTTGAAGTATCTAAAAATTTAATTAGATGTAAATTTGAAAATAATTTTGTTGAATTGTCAAAGTAATAATAAAAATATGTGTAAAACGCTCAAACTAGTTGCTATAATGGTAAAATTTTTTATAATATCACTTGTTATGCTTGAGTCTCCTCATAATTTTGATGATCTAATCATTTTTGATCAAAATAAGTATGATCATTTTTGAATCTTTAGCTAAAATTTTAGATATTTTTGCTACAATTTTTAG
>NW_017259378.1:336527-341591 GCF_001594045.1 Atta colombica
TTGTTTTTTGTTTTTGTGTATAAAATTACTGTTTCCACACATCACAAAGTCAGCAGTTATTGTTAAAAGAATTCATAAAATAAACATATTACTGTGACGCATCACTTATTTTTTTTTACGCTCAATACTATATACATTTAGATTATGCTTGCACGACAGATTAATAGTCATGTAAAATATCGCATATTTGCTGTCAAGTATCAATGCTATACTGATTGGATTACATCAGTCTTTTTTCGTTGATATATAATGCCAACGCGGCACAAATAGGATTTTTATGAACACCCTATATAATCGGCAAGGAGCCCGGCGTTTGCAAAGAACTGACTTTCACCAGTTGAGACCGAAGACATCGAATTCAGGAGAGAACTGGAAAGTGTACGAGACTTCTCGAAAACATCAACCATTCCAAGCTGTAGCCTCACTTTTATTCTTTTTTTGCGAAACGCAAATTTCGACTAATTTTATCATTAAAGTATCACTGTAGATAGGTAGTATCACTGTAGATTCATCGAACGTTGGATGTAGAGTTGAATCGCACTATTCTTCTTTCTTCTTTAATTGCACTATTCTCGCAAGAAACAAGCAGAATATATAGATTAAATAACGGTTTGCGCAATCATTGAATCCTTATTATTACAGAATTGTGATATGTATTCAAGGAAATTCAAGGAGACGCCAATTCGAATGTATAAAATTTTGCACATTGTGAAAAAATTCTTTATGTATGTTCTTCGAATCTTTTTTTCTTTTATTATCTCTTAAAGTTACAAATTTTTTTCGAATGTTATTTTGAAGATCTTTGACGTTTTGCTTATAAAGAGATAAATGTAGTGAAGTCGAGATCAACGATCTCTGTGACTTTCAATTAAATTTTAAGGACGTTCGAGGTAACGTCGGTGGAATGACAAAGTGAGCGGTTCTGTAAGTCTCATGAGAACTTGATATTTACACTCAAACGTGTTATCATCTTGCAACACATATGTATTTTCTTTTACTTCTGGCTTTATGTATGTGCTACTGAATGTTTATTTTCCACAAATCTACCTATCTTTCTTTAGAACTAATAGAATAAACATATGAGTCAACTCCAAAAATTTTCTTTCCGTGATGTCTCGATAAATTAGCATGTGATTTCATTTCACATCATTAATGATAACTTAAGATAATATAAACGGTAACGTTTAATCTGTAGAAACTTTATATGAATATATTTGATGATGATTAGAAGTTCTATAGAATACTTTGCAGTGTTTCTTTTATACAATATTTTTTATTAGTTAGAGGCACTAATTTACAATTCAGAAAAAAGTTTGAATAATTCTCGAATTATAAGAAAATATAGAAAATAAAGACTAAATATATTAGATGTAGTAAAAAGAAATTCATTATTTTTGCATGAAATTGAATGGAAAAATAATGGATTTCTTTTTACTACACCTAATATATGATGAAATTTTATTCTTTACTTGATTTCAATTCAAGTTTTTTTTTAATAGAATTCTGGTTTATGTATGGCACAGAAGAATACTCGAAATTTATATATAATTGATTATGTAGCAAATATTTTATCCTCTAATAATATTGCTAGTTACTTTTTAACAAAAAAGATACAAGTGACCAATATAACAGTCATTAAATCCTTGTTGTTTGCCAATATTACAAACATAACTGAAATGATTATAACTGATTATGTTACACTGTGTCTCTTGCTAAAAAACCAATATGATAGTTTTAACTGTAAACATTCCCTCGATTTGCTCATGTAAGTACGTTTTCACAGATTTCAAGGTCTTAGCCTTTGATTTAGAGAATAATCGGAATGTACACCTCGACCTAGTTGAGTCATGTTACATCATGTTACACCTAGGCTCCTTGTTTTGTACATTGTATGCTTTAGTATGCCGAGTATGACCCGGTGCCATCAATGTAAAATTAACTTTAATCTTGGTTCAATTTACTCTTTTATCTTTTTCTAATCCTTAGAATTAAATAAAAAGATAAACAGTAAGTTAAATCGGAATTAAAGTTAATCTATTGGTGAAACCGGACCTTAGATAAAGTGTTATAGCTTTTTTCGTGTCAATGTAATACGTAATATCTTTGGATTATCTTTGATAATCATCTCATAGATTATATTTAAGAGAGTGATGAAGTTGCATGCTTTTTTATCAATATTGTTTACAATGCCTCATCGTTCTTCCTACGTGGCCATAAACAGGATATTTGATAAGCTTCATATATCAATAAATTTTTATATGACATACGGATGTAATTGAAGAGAATTCTTGCATATATTAATGTATCTACTTAATTTTTTCAACAAAATCTACTAATTTAATAGACTCTCAGAATTAAAACAAAGAATTATAATTACAGGCAAGTGAGAGTAAATAATTATGAGTAATCAATGCGTCATGATTAAAGATATAAAGTATATTTAAAATTTATTACACATGTGACACAAAATTAAATTTTTTTTTTATGTTGTAATATTAATCCTAGCTCTAAAACAAACTCTTTTTCCACCTTTGATATACACATTCTCTGGGACCCCATCCATATTTGTTACCGTAATTTCCGTAAAAATAGACAGATTTCAATTAATTTTTTTGCAATCGATGGAGAATTGATTAAGGAATAAGTTCATAATGTGTAAAAGTCGATAGAATTAAAGAACTTCGAGATATAGATTCAAAGAAAGGAAAAGAAGAAGTACGAAAAAATCTCGTTTTACCAAATTGCACTAAGATTTCTGGGATCCCAGTATGTATAACTAGGCTTAATTTATATTTAATGTGTAATTGTCGTACTTTATATTTCAAATCTCTTTGGAAATTTTATTTATTTTGAGGATTATTAATTATAAATATTCGTTTTTTATTAAATTGGTTATATTGAAAATGGAAGTTGAAAATGGAGTAAAATAGAGACAAATCCTTTTATTTATTTGATTAGTAACACAAATATAACATCTTTCGTTATAAGTAGAAATATAATATGTTTATTATTTTTCGTACTTGTATATTGTATAAATAATGATCAGTACAGATAATATTTGTGTATCAAATAGTGCGATAAATTTAAGCCGATAAATAATGCAAAGAACAAAGAACAAAGCAGTTTTTTACTCCTCGTATTCGGGTGCTGTTTTTCAAGCGTGGAATAAGTAAAGCGGGACTTCGTTCGAAATTTCTTGAAAGGACTGGTAATTTGAGATCCGGAACTCCGAGAGACATCCGGACCTGTTTAGCGCCCACATTTTCAGAGACAAAGGGAACATAATAATCTTAAATAAATATAGATCTGTCTTAAGTAAAAATATATGTTAATGAAATTTCTGTTTCTCATATGCAATTGAAATAAAATGTTTAAATCTAATTAACATAAATATGAGTAACGATTTTTTAATTCAATGAATTTATTGTATATTAACAATAAATTCATTGTGTTTTTTATATTCACTGATTTTCTTATTTGACTAATCTTCCTTACCTTAAAAGATTTTTTTTTTTTTTTTAATTATTGTAACTGTTTCTCAAATACATTTTCTTTAATGATATTACATTTATAAGATTTACAGTCTAAACATTTAAATTTATGGACTTATATATCACAGATATGCATTCTATAGATTCTTATAAATGCGATACAATAAATGCATATCTGTGATGTACTCATTTCGAAGAGATATTATTGAAAGATATTATTACTATGCTAAAATCTTTGGACGTTCTCGATTTTCTGAATTATGCAGAATACAATGGCAGTTTCCATCTGGTCGATGCTCTATTATTCGGCCCTTAGTATTTATACGCAAACACGAGAATTACCGTTATATACGTACGATAGTTTACGTAATATAACATCTGGACAAAGTGCGTCATCTGCATGTACTGTAAGTCTGATGAACTACATTGATAACAAATGATATATTTTAAATTATATACTTTTCTTGTGTATTGATAATTGAGCATAACATTTGCATTTCTTTTCACTATAATATATTCAGAAAATTAAGAATGTTAATCATTGGTTCTTTTTTTTGTCGTCTAGGAATAACCGTAACAAAGTATTCCTAATTATGCAAGTTAGGCTAATGAACTGTTGTTAACACTTATTAATAATATCTAATTAAGACAGATAATGGCCACATTAAATCAAGTTATTTTTTTTTTTTTTTTTAATTAGATTATATCTTTGATGTAACTTAATGATAATATTAATAAAAACATTATCTTTAATATTATTACACAGTAATACACAGTAATAATATTAAAGGATTCAAGATAATTGTAATTTAATTATTTATGAGTAAATTGCAGATATATCTTTATCATCTGGTTCCCTAATCAGTCTCGAATCGAAAAATTATCGGAGTTTTAATATACAGTAAATCCCAGCGGGCAAGTTAGGGATTAATTGGGATATATGTATCGTAAGAAATCGTATCGTGTTGAAATTCTCTCTCAGTTTTGTGCGGCGGATTTCCTTCGAGAGCGGCTGTAAGCTTAGCGAGACTCGCTGAAGCAGGCAGGCAAGCAAACAGTCCGACACGGTACACCGGCCTGACCTGGCAACACCGCTGCGCCGCGCGTATGTAGACCTGGCAACGCCGCCCGGCTATTATGTAACACCCGGCAACATCGCCGGGATACATCGGGGGGTGCCGAGCGGGAATATTGGCGGGGAAACTAGAGAAGAGACGCGGGGTGAGTTAGAAGGAGGACCACTAGAGGGAAAAGAAGGGGGATACAGGGGAAGGATATTATATACGATAGGGGCACACATATATACATACATACCCCTCGCCTCTTTGTATATATAGGTGTACGTGTGTACACGCTACGGGTTCCCCACCCTTCGTGTCGTTGCTGCGTCACATTGCAACCCCTTGTCCATAGCGTTGGATATGTAGAAGCCCCGCACGCGAAATTCGGCACAACTGAATTTATTTCAAAGGCAACATTACACGGAAAAGAAATAAAAATCTCCCGGTATGGTATTAATATTAATTAGTATTATAATAATAGATATATTGTAATAATAATAATAATAATAATA
>NW_017259378.1:342177-347159 GCF_001594045.1 Atta colombica
ATTAATAATTATAATTAATAATTATTATAATATATCCAATTTATAATACAGACTTCAAGACAAAAAATTGGAAAAATAATTTATTTTAAAAAAAAAACTATATAAGTAGCACATAAACAGCACGAAAATTAAAATGTTTCTTTTCTTTCAATTAGCAATTTTTCACGCAATTAGTATGTAGAAATAATATATCGAAACTCATAGATTCTGCAAAATATCGTCTTCTATGTACCGATTAAATTGAATTCCAATGCAAAACTATGCATCATTCATATTCTCAACTATACATATGTCCATTAACAATTGTAAACATGCATTTTTAAATTTCAATTTGTCCTTCAAAATTTTTCCTGCAAAATTCGTATAACGTTCGTTTAAAGCTATCAATGTCAAAAAGATGTTTTTTGTGGAGAAATATTCAATAAGAAATTCATGTAGATTTTCCAAAACATATACATTAACATCTATATATTAATAAGATAAGATATTAACTTCATATCGGTAAAAATATGAAGAGATATAAATAAATTTTTAAAATAGAACTATTATCGTTTTGTATTTTTGCATGAAATGATAGGCCTTATAAGTCTAAAATAGTCTCGAAATTCATATTATATTACTGTTAGTAGGTATTGAAAAAATATGTCGAATATAAATGATTAATCTAACGCAATAGAAAATAACGATCCGATTCTTCTCGAGTTCTTACAAAGTGAACGCTTGGCGTAAGAGGTCATGAATATTGCATCTGACCGAGTGCCGTATCTCTTTCGCGGCATACCCGCTCGCTTTCTTACTCGTGTTTCTGCTAGGAGTCGCAATTTCGTTGAGGAATCGAAAATTCATTCAGAAGTTTCGCAATTACAAGTCCACTCGCATGTTTAGAGAAAGCGTAATAACACACCGTCCACTATTGTTGCGTGTATCAAGTATATGAGACGGCAAGTAGGGAGAGATAGAGAAGGAGGAGATCACCGTCTTTATAGACATCAACTGCAAATAACCATGCTAAAAATAAGACAACAGTACAAGAATGATCCAGTGGCATGTAAAATAGTCATCGCGATAAAAAGCCGCTGTCTTGACACCAAGACATGACATGCCAATCCTTATAGCAACCAGGCATCGATCTTCAGATCCACGTCTTTTCGATTCTGATTCTCTCGATCAAGCACATGCAAATCTTGGTAATAAAAGCGAATGTGTGATCTCTCGTTCCTTTTCCCATGGACGTTACATCGATCTCTCTGTATTTCAAGAACATCAATAAATCGAACTGCTCGTTTTATAGAAAGTGAGACCATCAATGTTTAAGACACTTGTAATTTTTTTTTTTTGATTCCCAATGCTTTATCCGTTTTTTAGAAAACGCTAAAGCGAAGGGTATTATCATAATTTGCGACAAACACACGGTATAAGCTACTGTTCTACCGATTTAAAATAAAACTCGCGAGAGTCGGGACTTGCTCTGTAAGTTATTTTCGTACTTAATTGCCGGGAGCATGCTTTTTACTTTGTTAAAGCGCACTCGACACGACTACGCTGTTCTCCCGCATTTCACGTACTACTAAGCTATTAAAAAAGTCGTCTATTATTTTCGACTTTTACGTCGCAATATTGAGGATGTTTCTCTAGTAGCACGAATTAAGATAGCTTATTATAGAAATGTTTTTACTTCAAAAATATTTCTAAACTTAGTTTGTTTTTGGAAAAAGAAAAAATCATTATGGAATAATTATACTAATAATACAATAATTTATAATAATATACATATGTATTCTGTATATACATATGTATTCTGAAATTACTGTTTTAACAATTATTCTCGCTAAAATGCCTTTCTTGAGTAAGCCACTCGTTCTCCCTTCGATTAAAATTCTGCGTTATGATTGACAGCTCGTTAGATCGAAATCTGCCCGAAAATAATGTATCGGACCACGTCGGTTGTTGTTCCAGTTCGAGATTCGACGCGCGGCTGTATCTTTGGAAGTTTCCATAAAAACGCTGGAGAAGCGGGTCGCGAACTCCGAGATTAAATGTAAAAGAGATGTCGAGAGAGAGAGAGAAAGAGAGAGAGAGGAGAGGAGAGGAGAAGAGAGAAATCGCACCTTTTTCGGACGTTTTTAGGCCGGTCTCCTGCGTTTGTTGTTTTGTAGTTCAACGACTCCTTTGCCTGCGCCTTTGCCTCCTTCGTTGCTGCCTCCTTTACTTCCTTCATCTTTTTCTCCTCCATCTCCTCCTCCTCGGAGACCTCTATGCACGCGGAGAAAACAGACCGACCGACAGAACAAGGCGTACACGTACCGTCGTGTGCCTCCTACAAAATACTGGTCAGATACGGAAGGAGTAGTATGGCAAGATGCATCACGAATAAATATTCATAAGGGCCATGAGCGTAGGACTGTAAGGATTCTCACATGGATAACGAGCGGAAAGAGGAAGGAAAGGACTATTATCTATCGTTCAAATTATAGACGCATAAAATTTGTTTTGTTCCTAAATTTGCATTAAACACCTTTGTATATAGAGAGAAAAATAGCATTCTACTACTAAAAGAAAAGTGATTATTCAGTTTACTTTTTTATTTTAAATAGCTATTTTTAACATAATGTATTTATTTAATAATATTCTTACAAAATGTACTTACAAATTTTAGAAAAACTCATTATTCAAACTCATGTATTCAAAATAAGAATTTATTTTCTTCTGAAGAGAAAAACATTATAAAATTTTATCGAAGAAGCTTTTAATATGATAAGTAAATCGAATTTGTTTTAATTTCTTGATTGAAGTGTACTAAGCTTACCAAGATTTAGAATACATTTTGAATAAATTTAATACTTTTGTTGAACTGTTATAATAGACATTTGCGGATATATGAACTTTTGAAATATTTTAAACAATAAATAATTAATATTTGATTAAAGTAGATGTATTTTTCTATTTATATATCTATCCAAAATAAAAAATTAAAAGTCAATTAATTTACTATAATTTAACATAACTTTTATCTGAAATTTCCAAGTATTATATGAAGATTTCTTATTCTTATTTATAAAAATAAAATGTAGCACTTAGCATAAAATTATTTTGAAGTAACATTAATAATTAAAAGTGCCGAAATTGCATCAATGTTTTATTCAATACGTTAAAACTTTTTCTCGGAAAAGAAAGAGGAATATGAGAAATAATATCGTTTTCGAAACTTTTTGCATTTCATGAGCTGTCGTAACTTCTAGACGACGAGACACAAAGATAGAAGATAATCGTCGCTCTTCTAGAAGGAAAGACGGTACTTGTATCTTTATAATTGAGGAAATTAGAGGCACCCTACGCCACTGAAAAGGGCTGCTCTCTCCGCGTTCTCCTTTCATATTAAGCTCTGGTACAATCTTCCGTGTCTCCTTTCCTCCTTTATTACGTCGCACACTGTCTCGTAAAGATTAAATGTGTCTGGCATATCGTAAAAGAGTGGGAGCGAGTCGACGCTGGTAATAACCTCTTGCACCTGCAATGTGTCTTGTTTGCGTGCATCTCTGATATGTACGCGCACGCATCCGCATACAAGGTGCTCGATCTTACAATAAGTCTGTTGCGTATGCCTCGTAGAAAGGAAAAAATTAAGAAACATAACCTAATCTAAATGTAGCGTGATAAAAAGTGATTAATTCAGAATCGATCTTTACGATGATTTATCAGAATAAAGTTTTAAATGAAGATCCTGTTGATATTTGACTTAAAATCTACGTACCAACTGTGTATAAAATTAATCGAACTATGTATTCAGTGATATCATCAGGAGAAAATAACAATCGAGAAATCTGCAAATCATAGAGGCAATTCTGCGACACCCTGTACATAAACACAGCGTTTCTCTCCATCCGCCTATCTACGTCGCGTAATGTATACGTTACCCCCTCCCCCCACACACACACACACTGTGTGTGTGTGTGTGTGTGTGTGTGTGTGTGTGTGTGTGTGTGTGTGTGTGTGTGTGTGCATATATATACATATATATGTACACTCACCTTTCGGACGTGTATGTCGGCGCAGAAGCTTTCCTGGCTCGACTAAACGAGCGTCGTTCCTACTACCGGCTGGCCGTGACACACTTATGCCATCGACAAGAGAGCAGAGTACCAACCGTCACGAAAATCTTGCGAATTTTCAATCGCGCCAGTCTTTCGCTAAGAGAACGGCACCTGTTTCTTCTAAAGACGCAAATCCTTATCTTCATTTTATAGGTATAGAAACTGTCACAGTCTTTTCGAATTTTCGATAAATTGTTAAAGAATATGAAAGAAGATCCATAAATTTAAGAATATATTTTTTAATCGGGAATATATTGTTTAACTTTGGAGTTAATTTCTTTTTGCAAAATATTATTGAGATGTTAATAGAGTTTTCGATTCAAGTTTTTTTATCATAATCAATCGAATGACATGTTTTTGTCAATGACAGTTATATGAGGCCTCTAAATTAAGGTTTAATTAAGAGAATTCTATTTTTTTTTATTCAATTTTAACATTAAAAGTTGAAAGTTAAAAGTTTGGAAATAAAAGAAATAAATGGCATTTGATAAAATTATTACTAAGCAAATATTAACTTCGTATTGATCAAATAATGCCTGAATATCTAAGATCTTTTTTTAACTTTTTTATAGATAGGAGTTATTGTCGTGTAATTATGATTCGATTTTTACTCGTAATTGGACAAACAATTTTAACGACTAGTATTAACATTTCAGTTTGATTGAGATGGGGAATTCAGAATCACGGATAATGATATGGTTAGCAATGTTCTAATTTGTTTTTCAGAAACTGATGAGACTGATATTCACGATAAGAGGTTATTATTTGCACGACAAGCATACGATTATTATATCGAAACCTTTCCAGTATAAATGATACATCAATAAAAAAAAATATAAAAAAATAAAAAAGACAAAAAATTCAATTAATAATATATATATTATATAATAA
>NW_017259378.1:347259-354069 GCF_001594045.1 Atta colombica
CGAATAATTCGAGCCTGATTTATTATTTAAGAAATAAAAAAATGAAATTAAATGATGTTTTTCTGAGAACAATATATAGAAAGTTGCTTATATCTATTTTATAATAAGTATTATTTCCTCCCGAATTTTTCTCAATTGCAGATATTGTGAATTGAATTTAAATGGTTTAACTATCAGATTATATTCAAGTTGTAAGAACTGTTTTAATTTGATATTTTAACTTTATTCAAATGACTCGACCATATATTTAATTAAAATTTATACCTGGATCAAAAGTTACCATTTATCTTCAAAAACTAGTAATAGACATTTATATTTAAAACTATATTACGAATTTTTCATAGAATATTCAAAATAAATCCTTCGGTAAAACTGGTCATTAAAAAAGATGATGCAATTATTGCATCTTGGCCAATATCAAAATAACGAAAATGTTAAATGAGATAAATATTTAATCTTTCATAAATGAGTATTAATGGAAAGTGTTTTATTAATATTCATAGGAATTAAATTTTTTGTCAAGGTTGTACTTTAAAATAATTTGTGCGTTAAAAATAAATCTATCGCTCGATTGTAGTATCAATAAGTAATTTATCTGTCACCCGTCATCATATATCGTGCGTGTCACGACCCATTTAAGACATGACGATTTAATAGCTACCAATTTGTTTGCAAAACGTTGCGTTCATGTTCAGCATCGATTCGACTAAAAATAAAAAAGTAGACGTGTGACGAAATATTTGACGATGTAAGACGTTCGAGTCGGCATTGATGACATGTGTAAATCACCGTAATATCCAAATGTCTATTATAAACAAATTAGCATGGTTAATGTATGGGTATTTACGACGTGCATGCTTAGAAATTCGCTGTGTAACGCGTATTGCGCGAGAGGAAATAGCTAGCGCTTAAAATCGAAGGTCCTGACCGTTGGGCATTAATGAAAAGGCAGCGCGTGTAGTCACGAAGTGTCATGTAAGAATCATCTATTTTCCGTACAATCTACCGTCAGTCAGTTGTTACGTTGTGAAATAATGACAGGAATTATTCCTCGATTATATTGTAGATATCCCAACCACTATTTATAGTCTTTACGTTTACAAGTTAAATGTTCAAATTAATAGAACACATGTTCAGATTAATGCGGTCTTCTCTTCGAAAATAAAAAGAATAATGAAAGAAGAAAATTTTTATCGACTCGCATAACATGTTTTTAATGTGATTAAGTATGCATACAATGTTTAATAATACGTCACAAATCAAAGATCAAGATGTTTTATACAATTCCATTTTCGTGGATTACACTGTCGAATTTTTGCTTTAAATCTGCTTAAAAATACTCTTCGAGAATACGTCATGCAATTTGACTATTTGAAACGCAGCGCATTAACGTATCAGAATGACACTTCTGATTATATATGTACAAATATAGAAGAAATCACGAAATTAGCAATACGCAATAAATAGCTGCTTTTAACAGCAAAGGTATAATAAAGTATTAAAAATTCTTAAAAATTTTTCTCAAAATTTGAATTGTTAATATGTGTCCATTCATATATTAATATTTTCATTTATATTTATATCTTAGAATTAATATCCATTTTTATTTTGGATCAATTGATATAATTAATTTTTTTCAGATCAACAAATTTTAATAATCATGCGGAGAAAGAATAAAAAAATTATCTTTTTTAAAATATTTTTTAAGATAAGCTCATTAGAGTCATATTTGCATATGTACAAAATAAAATTATGCTAATTTGATTTGAATGTATGTAAAATTACTATTCGTTATCCATGTATTTATTTATAATATTATAACGATTAGCGCATTTATAATATTACTTATATTATCTATGTGCTGTCGAACGAGTTTACGTAATATTTATATAAAAATAATTTGAAATAAATACAAATGATTATTCTCAAAAAAAGCGGTTCGATAATTATTCGACTAAAAGCCCAAAGATCTAATCTAAAAGCCAAAGAATATGAAAGGAAGGGTTAAAGCGAAATAGTTGATTAAACGATAACTAACCGTTTCAGGGACGTAATTCATCCGGTGACAAAATTGGAGGCTTTACAAAAGATGGTTTATCTCATCAACTCAGGCGCGCATCAAACATTTTGGACGTCCCCCTGCTGTGTTCTCCCTCGATGTGTAATATCAAAATGGTGGAGACACACTGGGAGGTCTTTAACTCTAATTTGCCCTTTTCATCCTAATTGACTATCTTAACCGCAATTTTGATATGCTTAGATGACTTCTCGCACGTTTTTACAAATAGGTATTAAATTGTCGAATGTTAAGTTGACCGAATATTAGGTAAACGAATAAAGTTTCGCATGCGAGCACCAAAAGATTAACTCTTAACCATTCAGATTAATAAAAGATCGCATTAGTCAGGTGCACAGTTACTATGACCGGTCAATTTTTTAAGTTTTTTTAAGTAAATATTTTATTAATAATATATTATTGGCAAAATGAATTATATAGTCTGTAAATATTATTAATAAACTTATAGAATATTTGAATGAAACAGCAATAATTAAAAATATCTTCTGACATCTACTATTAAACTGTCTTAAAATCTATCTTAAAATAAAGTAGGTACTGGAGTCAGCATGATCACACCTAGATGATTAAAAAAAAAGAGATTTTCACTCTCTTCTAAGTCGGCAAGAGAATGACAGCTCCTTGAATATCTATCTTTGCTCGAGCCATTCAATTCCTGTTCAATTATGTAGTAGATAATAAAAAGATATTTCACGGTCTCTAAAAATTGACTAATGTAATAATAGTATATTTAATGTTACATTTATTTTTATGTTATTTTATTTTTAATCATAAGTAAAAAATTATAATTAGAAATTAAATCAATAAAAAAAGTCAATTAATAAAAGAAAGAGTTTTATTTTCTATTGAAACTGATCTTAATGTTTAATATTCACGTATTAACATTTTTGCAAATACTTTGCTTTTATAATTATAATTATTAAACGAAATAATTTTATAAAAAAAAAAAGAATATATGAGTAATTTGAAATACAATTGTTATCATTGATATTGAAATAATGATTTTTCATCATTCATAGTAATCTTATGCGTGTTTGCGTACGTACATTTCCCACCATTACACTAATATTCGACTATACACGTGGCAGCCGCCCTGACTATTCGCAGTCTAATGAAGAGTCCTCGGTTACATGGATAACAACGATAACCTGCATTAACGTGTAGCGTTAACATCACGTTCATAACACATCAAGCGTTTACTCGCCGTTGCTTCGCCGTCGGAAAACGGTACGCTCCTGACAGCCGTTAAATGTTGTACGCAGATTCGATGGAGCTTTTAACGCAAGGTCAACAGCATCTACGCCGCTGCGTATTATCGCGTGCACGCACATTTACTCACACATACGTATGCGTGCGATCGTCGACCGACCGATCCAGCGAGAGATAGAAGTATAGGACTGTGGCGTGTGTGATAGGAGAGTGGCGCGGCGATGGCATGCTTATTGCGTGCGTATTGCGTGCGTACACGCGTAAGTACGTGCGCTGCGTGCATGCGTGCGTTCATACGTGCATCTATCCTGCTACAGTGTTCCGTGCGTGCAAACGAGTTGAAGCGAGTTACATCGACAGACGGATGGATGGACGGATGGATGGATGGATGGATGGATGGATGGATGGATGAATGGATGGATGGATGGATGGATGAGCGAGTACACTTGAAAAAGTCCATCGTCATCGTGATACCGCCGTATAGATTATACGCATGCTTTTTATTTTCGCAGTACAAAGTTCAGTCGTTGTTGTCGTCACCACGTGTTGCGGTACTCTTCGACGCGTTTTCTCGCATCTTGGCGTAATTCATCGTCGTGCCCCGCATCTCAGCCGCGTGTTGTTCGGTACGGCTCGTTGATCCTGGCATATAAACCCGACTTTTTGTAATCTAACTTGGGAATCTAAACCCGCGGACTGACGTAAGAATATAACGGTGAATGCACTATGGTGGGTCAGCTGTGATCCGCGTTATGTGCATCCTCGTGACCTTCGGCCTAATTCAATTAATTATGCATATTCATGAAATTCGCTTAGTTATCAGCGAAACTCACATAAAAATATAATTTGTAAATATTTTGTGATAAGAAGATATATTTTATGGCTTATACAGGGTGTCTGGCAATAAGTGTATTTGGTGGATAAAGGATGTTCTATATGGAATTTTAACATTTCTGCGATTTTTGAAATTTCAAAAAAATCAGATATCTCGATAAAAAATTATTTTCTTAAATCAATATTCTATCAGAATCTACCTAATAATAATCTGTGGAATAAAATAAGCCATGGAATAAGATTTATTCACATTCTTCTAACATAACTTGGCTACAATTTTTTCTTTTAATCAACCACAATTAAAAAATCAATCATTTTTAAAAGGAAAAATATTAGTTGTGTTGAGATGTATCATTAAGTACATCGACTATTATTACTGTAGGTATATTTTATGTAATTTATTTAAACGAAGTAATAAAGCTAGACACGTTTCATTAAATTAGATTTATTTAACGCGTTTTTAAAAATTTTTATGCAATAATTTATCGCATAATTTTTTGATATTTTTTTCGTATCACCAAGTATATTTAACGAGGTCGTATGCGTTATCGTGCATATATCCATACAAAGAGTCCCGAGGATTTAAGTAAGTATGTACAAGGCCGCATTAATTATCGCGTTTATACATCCGCGTACCGACTCAGTCCTACGATATGCGTAAAACTATACATAACTCAATCTTGCGTAAAGCGATTTTTTCTTATTAGTTGCAAACTAAATACGTATTTGAATATATCTCTTGTTATTATCTTATATAAGAATTGTATATCTAATGCGATATAACGATTTCATAAAATCATCAATTGAAAAGTGCATCGTCATTATTCAAAATGTTCAACATTATTGTATTTTCTATCAATTTTCAAATCTTTTCATATTGCAAATTTGACGACTTTCGCATATTGCTAAAAAATTATCAATCACTGATTTCTAAATTGAGAATTATCAGAAAATCGATTATCGGATAGCTTTATTATATTCGCATGTTTCTTCGACATGTAAATCCAATGATGTCTCGACAACTGCGATTCGATGAGATACGTTCTCAAGCAGAGGTCACTCGATACACGCTTATCTAGATAACCCACGTCTTGCACAACGCTGTCCTTAATCTTGAGCCTACCGCGGCCAAAGAGCCTGTGCGGCTCCATTTGCATGGACGCGATTCGTGAAGCAGTCGCTCGCGCGCGCGAAAGAGAAATAGAGAGATAGAGAGAAGCAGGTTGGGTTAGTAGACGAGAACGGAACGTTACGCAACTACCACGTCGTCGAGTGAATGAAACTGGCTCGAATCCATGAAACCGAACCCTTACAAGTATGAGTTCGAGGTTGCCTCTTTATTGAAACGAACTACGACTTGGAGAGAAGGGCTTCGAAGGAAAGCATCAACTACGCAAAAATATGTATCCTAACTGGAAAACTTGTTCTTTCGTATTAAACGTATCGTTCCATCTGTCTATGATGTAATTACATCATCGTCCATAAGTTTGCGCGTATGGCCGACAAGCGTTATAGCCTTCAACTTTAAACTTCAAAAGTTTTGTGTATATCATGTATTACGTGTGTTTCTTTGGATTTCTCTACAAAAATAATTCTCTACTTTTTACAGCTTTTCTTTTTAGTTATCAAAAGATAATCCTGCATTCGAAATATATTCAATATATGCGTTTGATGAATAGGATATATTTCTTGGTTAAAAAAAAAACTAAAACGTTTATTCCAAACATATTTCCTCATAATTTTCCAACTTTTGATATGATTTTGAAAACTACATTTCGATTAAAATAACATCAATTTTTATTTAGCTAAAAAATAAAATGTGCGTTGTTTGATTACATTGCCGAAATACTTCTTGTGCATTCCTGTTAGAAATTATTTTAGTAGTCGGCCATTATTTTCGCGCGCATTATTTTTAGCGATTATAATCCCGTGTAGAGAAGCACGTGAAAATTTTAAGCGAGCGTTTAATATATCTGCGTACTCCTCCGAGTGCGCAAGAATCCATGATGTGCGCGTATGGTGAAATGACACGCGACATTGCGCGACGACACGCGTTTACCTGGCGGGGGACGATGTTACGTTAGCATTCTGCAGCGGTGCGCCGCTGCATAGCGAACGCAACAGTGCATTGCACTTCTAGCCTCGAAAGAGCGTTCGGTGTCTCGGCGAGAGACGTGCCAATTACAACGTTGCTCGCATGCTAAACGCGATCCCTTTTCCGCGCAATGCAACGGCGATGAGCGAGCGAAGATTCCGCGCGATTTTACGATTTGGTTCTTACGTAACGTGTTTATCAGGCGTTATTATCGGAGAGGCTAGGAGAGGGTATCAGAGGGTGAGAATTCTTGCGCGTTTTCGTTATCGTGGCGCTATAGGCATTCCTTCATCGATCGCTCTCCATTGCCTTTTCTCCTCCAGTTTTATCGTAGTCCGTTACGTAGTTCGACTCGCGATAAAACGATATGGAACGAGGTGGAATATTGCAATGTATGTAACCCACCGGCGTGATTGTATCGTTGTCCGGCACGTTATTACGCGATCGCCTATTTTTAACTACCCGCATTGTAGGCCGTCGTTGGCTGGAAAAACCGTTGTGCTCGTAATCGTGAAGCGAAAAGTCATGAAATATCCACGCAGTGCGAGATAAAACACCTCGATGCTCTCTTATCTCATATATATATATATATATA
>NW_017259378.1:354234-354564 GCF_001594045.1 Atta colombica
ATATATATATATTATAATTTGCTTTATTTGAAACGACAGATTTTCGCACATCTTTCGTTCTCAAACATTTTAAAATATTCTATGATCTTTCACATATTTACGTAATATTTCGTGTTTGTATTAGATCTAACATACAATTCTGCATATCGCAATATACAGTCTCTTGACATCTTTCTCAGCGGCTACAAAGATATTTTGGAACAGTTACTAAGATAAATGTCTTAATTATTGAATTAATAAGAAAGTGAGATCAGTTTTATTATTATCGATTAATAATTAATGATATTACAAAAGAGATTAATATATTTGTTTTGTCGATGATTGAAAAAT
>NW_017259378.1:354777-356974 GCF_001594045.1 Atta colombica
ATATATTTATAATTAACTTCTATATGTGTCAAAATATAAATCAATCCATTTTTGTGGTTAATTTCAAAATAAACTATGTTTTTATTAACACATGCATTTAGTAAATAAATTAAATTTTAGTCAAATGTAATTCATTTTTTGTTTGAGTTAAATTATTTAACTTTATTGTATTAAATTAACGATATATTGAGTAACGATCTATAGAAATAATTAAAAATAATTCAAATTGGATGTAATTATAAATTTAAGAGTATATGTCTTACTCAAGATGGTAAGAAGATGAGCAAGCAAAAATGATTGTTTTTGTAACATTTAAAATGAACAATTTTTTTGCAATAATTTACAATTAAATTATATATTTTTATTACTTAAAAACATATAATTATACAAATAAAATATATTTTGTATCATTTAATAAAAAATATGATTTATCATTTTTTGCTGTTATTGCCAAATATCTTAATAATTACAAATATATATTATTGATTTTTTAATCACTGGAAATATTCATTTATTGGGACATTTAGCTTATCACTAAAAATGTTATCGATTTTACTCTCGCTTTATTACGTCAATTATATTGAATGACCCACGTAACTTTATTATTTATAGAATATTTTGAGTAGATAAAGCATAAAATTGCAACTTTTATAATTTTGCTTATATTTCTACTTTATATTGTAGAAAATAAATTTGTTTATGTTATAAATCTTTAAAATGAACCAAGCAAGAAAAAACGAATTAATAAAAATATGAAACAAATCGCGTATTTTCCACATATAAAAAAAAAGAAAATGAGAATAATGAGAATTTTGATTTTTTTTGTGGAAGCGGATGTTAGCTTAACAGAGGTGAAGAACGTGTGTATGTTTTTCACTTTAAACACTCAAAGCAATTAATAACAAAATTGATTAAATGTATTTTTAATTAAGCAAATTATTGTACAAGTTGATATATAAATTACATTCAATCAGTTCTTAAAAAGGTATTTAAATCGATATCAATACGAAATAATCCAAATATTTATGTGTAATTGACTCTTACGATTTCCGCGCATTAGATCGATTTGTAAAATAACGACATGTTAATGTTTTTCCGGGCATTTACAATTTCCATAAATTTATTTTCAACGCGTTCCAACGAGCCGATCACCCGTGTAATTGATTTTTCGAGAGAATTTGTATCGCTTCCTCTTTATGGCGTATACCGTGACATATATTCGCGAATATACGTTGAAATTCACTATGGCTGACGATATTTTATCGGAGAATTTGATTTGCGCTAGACTCATGTCACGCGAATTCACGTTCCACGAGTTATTTCGATCCGAAGTGTTTCCGCGAAGCTGGCCACAAAATCGGTTTCGCAAACCCATTGGAAAGTCAGAAGAAATAACGATTGTTTGGTTCGTTTCCTCAAATCTGATTATCTTCATAGTATCTTGGCGAAACCGTACGATCATCGCCATCGTATTGATGGATCGATGAAAACAATGATTACGGAAACTGGCTGGTTACCAGAGTTGACTACCGATCGGCTGCCTCTGCTGTCGGGATCGTCGCGAAAAGGCGGATCTCGCCGTTCTCAGTCTTTGTTTTCTTCGTGCACGAATTCGCCTGATTTGCTTTTCTTGCTCGTATGTCTCGTTGCTCCTCATCGCATCTATTCTTTGTTCCATTTCCTTTGCTCGCTTCCCATCGTGCCATGCCATAGGTCTTTAGCCACGCGTAACGAGAGATCGTGTTTTCTTTCCGCTCGACGTGCCACAGCACCTCGCCGTCCATAATTCACTCGAAACGAAGAAGAGAATGCAAAACAGGTCTGCTCTCCTTCTCTTCTTCCTTCCCCTTGTCCTTTTCTTTTCCTCAGAACGGCCGATGGTCAAAGACCATGCCACGTATATCACACGACGCTTGCCACCTGTCCGATGAAACGATCGTCCCCGTCTGGAGGCGAATCGTCGGAGGACACGCGTCCTCCAACGAAGGACAACCGACAATCTCGTCTTCCTACAACATTCAAACTGAATGGGCACATGGGTCGGCGCTCGCTCCATTTGGCACTTGCAACAAATTGAACCAATTGCCGCGGCACTTATGAAATAAGTTACATAAACGCGCATGGTTACATGGACTAGTCTTTTGCGCACCGATCCGGCGCGTGTACACAGTAAGGATATATGTATATATATATATAT
>NW_017259378.1:357171-358011 GCF_001594045.1 Atta colombica
TATATATATATATATAAGCGGGAACTAGATGCATATGTTTGCGAATAAGAATGAATCTCATGTGAAATAGTCGTCTCTGTATCGATACCTTGGAACGACGACCAATTTACTATGCCTGTAGATAACCTATAGATAACGTCACATGGATGTCTTCATCGAGATACATATGTAAATTTATACATGTATTTCCTTTGTAGTCTTGCGTGGAGTTGTTTTTTTTGTTCCAAGACATAGAAATTATTTTTTATGTTAGTTGAGTAATGTAAATATATTCGACACGCGCGCGCGCGCGCACACACACACACACATACCCACACACACAACATATCATTTTATAGGTAAGAAAAGTGACTATTTAACTTACTTTTAATAACGATTATCTTTAACAAGGAATATTTTCTTTTTAATTTTATGTTCTATAAATTTTAGAATAACTTAGTATTCAAAATAAGAATTTATCTTTTTTTAAGAATATTATAATATTCATCGAAGAAGCGACTTTATGTAATAAACAAATTAGATTTGTTTTAATTTAATAATCTTGATTGTAGTATTAAACTTGTACTAGATTCAGAATATATTTTAAATAAATTGTGATAAATTTATAATAATAGATTTGCGGATATATGAATTTTTGAAATACTTAAAACAAGTAATTATTATTTTCGTACAGTATGTAATTTTTCTGTATGTAATAAATATTTTTTATGGTATTTTATGGTATTGTATTTATTGTTTTTTTGTGTTATTTTATTTATTGTTTCCCAGTCAATTCCATCCTCTCAAAAATAACGAAATTTCTTTTGCGTTTGAAACATTTTGCAACTTTCTTTCTCGTTT
>NW_017259378.1:358111-363873 GCF_001594045.1 Atta colombica
GTATTTCAATTTTCTTGATATCGAAAAATTTTTAATATATAACATTTATATACGACGTTATAAAAAAAAAGGTCTTGCATCTAGAAAAACGATTTTTCTATTATAGTTTTTTTTAATAATACATATTTTAAAAGATATTGTAAATTTGAATTGTACAATGTAAATAACATTTGATAGTTGGATCTCTGTACTGTGACAAAGGATCACGATTTAATTTAGACTACCATGCAAAGAGATAAACGGATCAGTGACAAATGAGAAATAACGCTTATCTAGCTCCGATTGATACAGCTTTATATTCTCTTCTAAAAATTATGTTGCCCATTTATTATTTGGATAGCAGAATCTTTGTAAAGAAAATTTGATCCAATTTTTTAGAGAAGCAACTAAAACGCAAGTTTCCCTTGCCTGTAGCAATTACCTCAACAAGCGCATCGTCGGAATGTTGCAAACAGATATACAGTTTGTGTGCCTATTTGAGTTAAACGTGAGACGTGCGAGACTAACATTGCATCACTTTACGCAACTCTCGTAGAAAGCAGGTCTGTACATAGAATAGACATTGTGGTGGCACATCGTTAACGACATTTTTAGACTAGCTAATAAATAATAGATACTTTCATTAATATCAACTGAACTAAGCTGATTAATTCAGCTCATTTTTATCGTATGTTGATATGTATGTGAAATAACATAACATTTTATGTTTTTACATGGAAAGAATTTGCCTGAAGTTTGTATCTTAAAATTTAGAAGTAAATACAGATCTGAAAATAATTTTGTTGGATCATCAAAATAATTTTGTAATACTCCAAGCATGATTAGCATTATTGTAAAAAATTTCGACATTCTAGTAACCAGTTTGAGTATCGTATATATTTTGATGGTCCAGCAAAATTATTTTCAGATCTACATATATTTAGCTAAATTTTTAGATACTTCAGCAAAATCGTTTTTTCATGTAATTATTTCAAATTGAAAGAAATTAAATTCAGTTTCTTGGATCACTTTTGGGAATGCATAGCTACTGATTGACTCCGAATTACTTAATACGAACGGTCATTCTCCAGCAATTCTCGATCTTGTATTTTTCCACGATCGAACGAGACGCGGAATCGTATTGTCGGTAATTTCATTCCCTCGATAGCATACACTATGGCATACGCCAATGGCGCACCACTAAGAAAATTGCCGTGCGATGCCTCCACGATAAAAGTAGCGAATGTGCCTTGGGGTACCAGGTACCCGGTCGATCGGTCGCGAGTGAGTGAGTGAGTGAGTGAGTGAGTGAGTGAATGAGTGAGTGAGTGAGTGAGTGAGTGAGTCACTTCGGGCCCTGGTCATACACGGCCAGACTTCTTCGTATGGGGGATTATAATATCGCGGTTATTTCGCGAAGAGTGTACGCTCTGGCCGAGAGCCAATGCTTCCCCACATTCCTCTACATTCCGATTTTTTAATATGGGAGTTTTCATTGGCACGTTGTCTCGAATCTTCTCAACTACTAATATTAAATGGTTACTTTTCTTTTTTCTCTCCTTTACACGACGGAAAGAATGATTTTACTGAAATATCTATAAAAATTTAAGTAGACATAGTTCTAAAAATAATTTTGTTGGAAGATTAATTATGTAAGAAATTTAAATGATCTATGTAAAAAAAATTGAAATTTTAGCAACCAATTTAAGTGTTATCCATAATTATTTTTATAGTTTAACAACAAATTATTTTTAAATCTGTGTAAATCTAATTAAATTTTTAAATAGATACCGTAAATGTAGGTGACTTGGGGCAGTATGTACTTTTGGTAAATTCAATTATAGTATCCATGATTTTTTAAAGAAAATTTAAATTAAAAATTTTTTTTAATGATTCATGAATGAATACCACGACTGAATTTAACAAAAATACATGCTGTCTCAAGTCACCTACAGTTGCGATACTTTAAAAAATCGTTCTTTCCGTATAGATTATAAGAAAATTCCTCGAGATTTATTCTCTAACTTTTTGCCCAAATCTACGCCGAAGAAGAATTATAGAGGAAATTTTAAGAGCGTGTTTTAATCGAAAAGAGATCCAGTGTGCATCAGGCGCAATTGCGTGCAGACGTAACTGTGTAATCAGGGGCGATTTTAACCGATGGAAACCAACTCGCATTAACTTATTTACTCAGCTTACCTGACGTCACCTCCACCTACGCCCATATCGTTAAAGAAAGTAGGCGCATCTCCTCCCGCTATATCTAACTCGTACCGCGCACAGTCGGGATTAGAATTTTATTCGGATGAGACTTCTACCAAATTCAATCCATTACTCACCATCGGAAAGAGAGAGAGAAGAAGAGAGGGAAAGAAAAGGGAGAGCAAGAAATAAGGAAGAAGGGGAGAACCCGATCAAGGAAGGAAAAGGGCAGAGATGAGAGCAAAAAGTGGCGAGGTATATACCACTCGCGCAGTGCAGCGAGAGGACGAAGCAGACGGCAGGGATATAGAGAATCCACGAAAAGAGAGAGAGGGGGGGGGGAGGAGAGGGAGCAAGAGGGGAATGCCCAGCAGTCTCTACCGCCGGAGACCGTGCTGGTTGGAGGTTTCGTAGGGGTAGAGGGAAAACTACCCCATTGGGTAGTGTTGGTGATGCTGGGGTAGTGGCAACGGCGGTGGCGGCGGCGATGGATAACGAGAGGAGGGAGGTGATATCCCCCAGTGAAAGAGGAAACCGGGGAAAAGAGAGATCTCGGTGGTGGCGCGAGGGAGGAGAAATGGAGGATGAGAGGGATTTAAATGGGAAAAGAGGGAGATGGTAGTGAGGATATGAGAAGAAAGAGAGGGATGGTTGGGAGGGAGGAAAGGAGGGAGAAGAGGAAGAAGGAGATAGACAGAGGGGAATCCCGCGTGCGCCAAGCACCCAGGGTGACTCGTCACTCCGTGAGTTGGGTTGGGTTCGTTCTCCCAACCCCTTCGTTCACCCTCCCCCATCCCCCGCCCCCATCCTGGCAAGGGGGGATTGGGCGGCTCGTATATGGGGTGACTATAGTGGGTGCTGGGGTCGCGAATCGTTTCTCGGCCATTTCACTTCGGCTTCCACTGAAATAGAACGCGCGGATATCGCGCTCGATCCGTGCTTTAAGAATTAACGCCGAAACTACACCGCCGCTTAAATGGAAATGTAAATGCAGAATGCGAGTTTCGAGTCGGCTGAGTCGCAATTCCGATTATCTCCGAGCGAGTATGGGATAAATCTCGATTTTGCAGCTGTAAATCGCACGAGTTCTGACGAATATTGAAAAAAAAATTAATAATATTTTAGTGAAATTTACAATAAAAATATACTCTCTCTCTAAATTTTTTCAAGTGGAATCTCACTCTCAAAGAGTGAAAATTAAACCAGTCTTGATAAAAAAGAGTGGCTCAATTTTCAGTCTTTTAAGCGTGAGATTTCACTTTTCAGAAATGACTCTAAAAGTTTTAGAGAATAAAAATATCTTTTTCTAAAATCTTCAATGTTTGATTTACTGAGAACTGTACATGTATATAGTTAAAGTTTTCTCTATAAATCTTCTAAGATATTAACTTGGTAAATATATGTTTGTGTCTTCCAAGACATATCCACCTATCTTTACGTAAATAAAACAAATCATTTTTTAAGTTCATTGACTTGTGATTACGACTTATCAACCATGATTTATTACAAACATAAATTACGCATACTCATTCATTACTCGTAATCATAAAAATAGAACACACTATAACGAGAAGACTCTAAAGAAACTTTAGATGATTAAAGAATTCGCTTTGAAAGAAGAATGAAATAAAGAATGAAATTTTTATTCCTAAACGTTTCTTTCGTGGAAGCATTCGAAGCGGACAATGCAATAGTAATGTGAATCCATCGGACGCGAAACGGTAACGAAAGAGTTAAATTTCGTAGGCACACATTGGGGCTGGTGCCCCAGTCCTCTTTCCCACAGCGACAGCTGGGTCGATATATGGCGACGTTGCCGAGCATGGTGGACCCTGGAGCGCCCCGCACGCGCTCGTCGACGCCTCCACCACTGCCGCCGCCGCCACCGCCATCGCCATCGCTATCGCCACCACCGCTCCGCCGCCACCGCCGCCGCCACCGCTGTCATCGTCGTCGTGCCGCGCTTGAAGTCGCGAAACTTTCGGCCGACGCGTAATCGCCCGAGTACACTGTCGCAGTCAATAGCTTTCCCGTGCCAATTATGCACAGGCAGTTACAAAGCCCTTTATATCCCAGAAACGCTCGCCAGTCGACCTTGTATTTATTTACGTATCGAAATATATCGCGGATGCGCTGGCGGTCGACCGACCGACCGGCCGGCCGGCCGGCCGGCAGGCACATGCAGGCAAGATCGACGTGCTCCATTCTTGTTCTCTCCGATCAGGAGATTCCGGTTTTGCACTCGCACATCGCTCCGCGGAGATGATCTCCGTTCGAGTTCGAGTACCGGTACTTTGGCGGACAGAGTGGGAGGGAAAGGCGGGCGGGTGTGCAGATCACGGGAATTTCTTGTCGTCGTCATTATCGTCGGGTAGATGAAACGAAAACAGACGCTGGCGAATTGATCGCCCTCCGCGCGCGCGCGCGACGCAAATTAAAAATCGGTCGCCGTCGATTCTGTTTTCCCTGCATAATGTTTCGATAACATTACAGCGATGCTTCGTATTTTGAAGTGCGGTTGTATTGATCGATCGAGCGCTCGATTCCAGAATAGCGTCATGTCGATGTTGACACGAAAGAGACGGTATTATTTAATTGCGTGCTGGTCACCGCAGTCACGCGTAGGCTATCGCAAGGTTAAAAAACCCGACAGCGTGTATTTTTATGAGTGTCGTTGCAGTTAATTTAGCCAACCGATCGGTCACTTGGAATGCAGATAACCGCTGTGTAATTACGGCGAAACTAGCTTATCAGAAGTACAAACTGCAATCGTGTGTCAGAAGGATTGTGTTCGCTAAACACAACCGATCGGATAGGATGTCTCAAGCCGACGATAAATATTTTAAGAAGAGATTCTTTGTAATATTTTAAGACGAAAAGTCTAATACGAGAATGCTGTGATAGTTTTCAAATGGAAAGAATTTAAAAATTACGAATGACAGAGACTACATTGACTGCGTTTTGCAGAAAACACAGCTTTGCAACTGTTGTATAATTCTTGAATATGATTGGTTTATACATTTAAATTCAATGAGGAACTAAGGACAAGATCAATCATATTAGAGAATTTTACAACAGTGGCAAAGCTGCTTTTTCTACTGAACGCTAATTGAGAAAAATATTTTTTACGAATAACTATAATTTGGTTGATCTGTGAAAATTATCATAGTTTCAGCATTTTTGTATTAGACTTTTCGTCTTAAAATGTTAGAAAGAATCTGTCTTTAAAATATTTACCGTTCAGTTTTTATCTAAAATGAAACTTTATCTGGAAATCAGGGAAAAGTTATCGAATTCTAGGAATTTGTGACAGCCTAATTATGCTTGAACGTTCTATATAATAATCTTGATAGTTCGACAAAATTATTTTCAAATCTATATATCTAACTATAAATCTTTAGATACTTCAATAAAATCGTTCTTTCCATGTCCGCTCACACTTTGTAATTAATGTTCAGAAGTGTATAACAGATACGTACCGCGCATCTGTCTCAAAGACGAATCGCTCGACCGACAACTTCGCTGTCCGGCTATTGCATTTTTATGCATCGTCGTACGGGGGGGGGGGGGGGGGGGGGGGG
>NW_017259378.1:363973-365614 GCF_001594045.1 Atta colombica
GAAGTTCGCAAGGGCAGATACACGCGGTCGGCGATAAATAAATACCCCGGCGGTACCGTGAACGTGGCGGCCGGTTGTCGGATATACCGCGTACACACTATGAACCATCAGCCGTGTACGTGTGACCCAGTCCCTCCGACAGTGGGGAAACTATGTGGAAAACATTTTCCAATAGACTCACCGACGTTTTGCCGCGGGACTGTACCCGGTGGGCGTGTTACCGTCACACATATTACGGTCGTACATAGCCGGGCAGGAACGGCGGAGCCGCTTATCGTTCGATTCTATTGTGGGGTCACCTCGACGATTATTATTACGCGACGTACAGCAATGGAATTCTGCAAAGTTTGTCGATATTTATGATAGGGATGTTATTCGTGATAAGATTATCTGATAATGATTATGGACATCAAGGAGAGGATCGCGATATGAGATAAGATATTGCGTCGTATAGTGAAGAAGGATGAAGAGAGATAATTAAGGTTAGCGCGGAAAAATTTTATGAATATTTCTTGCTGTGTTTGAAAATAATGGAAATTTACACTACAAGATAATCGTGGTTTGTTCAGCGATTATTGTTTTAACATTTGCGATAGATTCTATCGGTTTTTTTTTTAATTATTCATGAAAGAATGACACGAATCTTGCTTTTACAGGACAAACCGTTTTTGAAATAACACGTATTTTTGGTAGTATCCAAGAGAAATTATAAAATAGCATTGAATTAATCACAAATAGAGAACGATGTGGAAAACGGTTAGAAGGAAAAGGGAGAAAAAAACAGTTCGCCAACCTCGGAATGTGTTAACCGAGTTTGGCAAAATTATTTTGGGATCTAGGTTTTGAGGTTCAGATCGATGACATAGCGCGGAATAATAAATTATGATCTAAAAATACCGACGATCTCAAGATACTCGATACACTGAACGAGTCTCCTCGACATTTATCGGTTTTTTTCGATCTTTTTCTCTCTCCCATTCCTTACTTATCATCCCCGCGCTCCTTTTTTCTACAAAAAAATCTATTGTGAGCATTCTGTTCACCTCCTATGAGCAGCTAACGTTCGGGTTAAACTTCGATTATTTCGCTCTTTTTACAGCAGAAGAAAATCATAACGATGGTTCAGTAACTTCAAGTTCGATTACGTTGTAGCATTCGTAACACAATGTATATTTATATGCCGAAAAATCCCGCATCGCGAATTTAAAATGTTATACATCTATTGTTGTTAAACAAGTATCTTTTAAGACTGTAATGTGAATACACAACAAATACAGGAAATAAAAGCCCTAAATGATCAAACTATCTTAGTGTTTTTTTAATGTAAAGTGTTTTAAATAATTGTATGAATTTATATACTACTATCTAATATTTATTCGTTTGTATATTTATGTTTTTATTCTTATTTTTATCTTTTTTATTACTTGTTCAAATTTCGATGCAAACCTTTTATGGTGTTGCTCCTTAAACATTTTTTCAGCATGTTTTCTTTTTTCATTATTTAAAATTTTTTTTTTTAGTAATGAAAATACATACATTTGTTTGATACCGTTATGTTCTTTAATGACTGGCATTTCGAAAAAAAATGGTTATGATATAAAAGTTTATAAATGAAAGTTATAAGCAATTAAATTGAGTAGA
>NW_017259378.1:365714-385747 GCF_001594045.1 Atta colombica
TAAATAATTTTCATTTTGTGAGAACTGAGTATATTGAAGTATAAATTATAACACACCGTGGATGCTAATGCAACGAAGAATGTTTAATAATAAAAAGAGGCTGGTAATGTAATGACTACAATAATGGTCTCGACTCTCGACAATTCTTCATCTGGATAATTTTTATTCTTTATTTCATATTTCGCATTTTGGAGTATAAACGAATGATTATTATAGTTTCCGTGTGAGTTGTGCGAATTCAGCGAATTCAATGTCGACGGTCACAAAAATTTGTGTTCGTCATGAAAAATGGGAATGCCAGCTACATCGTTGCTTTGTGTCGAGCTTCTATGATTTGTATAGCATTCCGTGGAATCAGATACCATTGTGTGCCCTGCGACAAATTGCCTTTCGTCAAAAAAAAAAATGAAACGGAAAGGATTCACGCATCGTGACATACCTATTGGGATGTTTCGCGTTGAAAAAAGAAACAAATGTATTCAAAATGGCCGATTGGACCTGCAGCGCGCGCGCGCACACACACACACACACATTTCGTCCGGGTTGCATTTGATCAACATAGCACACTTGATAATAAGCCTTTTAAACTCACGTTATACACTCGATGATTTTATTAGAAAAGATATTAATAGGATAATAGTTTTACGTAAATAGGAATTGTGACTCAATCAGTTTGAAAAGCCATTTTTAAATCCTTTATCTTCCCAGAATTATGTGAAACGATAACAGTATATAGAATTGCATAAAAATATTCTATATTATCATTTCATTTTTTTCATACTTATATCAATATTTGTCTTTTACATCAATATTATACTCTTTTACACATAGAAATGCATCCATGATAAAGAAATAATAAGTTTCATGCTATGCTGTGTGCAAAAACTGATTTTATATCTGCGAAAAGAATCTCTAAGATGAATGAGTCATTTAATGAAATGGAATGGAGTTGTTGTTCTTATGGCAAAAGGGGATGATTGTATTTGCAATAAATGACCAACTAAGGATCCGCGTGATACCGTCGTTGCACATTTTATTCTGCGTCATGAAGAAAATTTATGGTAACCAGAGAGCGACTAACGAGAGAAAGAAAGAAAGAAAGAGAAAAAGAACGGTACTTTATCGTTGATAATCTGAGAACGTGGAACGAAGAGTAGTAGCACCGCGGCGTATAAAGCGGTCGTGGGTGCGGAGCGAGCGAATAGGAGGAGTAACCTTTTCGCTCAAAGATCTGGTGCCTTGGATGCCAACGGTTATTCAAGTCGGTCGGAGAAGAAGCGAACCGGCCTCTTCTTCGTACTCGTCGCGTTGGCCGGCGTCTTCAACGTTACATAATCACGTGTCCCCCTTCCCCGTCGTTCCCTTACCACTGTTGCCTTCTCAGTTCTCTCAATCACCACCTATGAGGCTAGCGACTACATAAGCGGAGGTGACACACGCGTCGTCCACAAGAGAGGCGACGATCCGTCTTGATGCCTGCTTAGACGGGTCGACAGGCCTCAACGTTCTCGCACTCGTCGTAAAGCGTGAACTTTGACACAAAGTTTGTCTAACGGTACCGGTATATTACGTTTTTCCCGTCACTGGGTCGCATGAATGAAACAGAGTCAACGTTTTTGTTTGTGTCTAGACTGCGTTCTCAGAAATTTCATCTGGGTGTTACCCATGTTATTATCTAATCCTTGTTTACTATTTGTAAACATCGAAGGAGCAATGGTAATTCAATTATTTCTTGAATTAAATAACATTTTGTTATTTTTAGCTTCCATGTGTGTAAAACCGAACCCATTTCTGGTTAGTTTCAAAATAAACAACGTCCATATTAATGGATATAAAGAATAAATTAAATTGAAGTGAAATTTAATACATTTTCTTGAATTAATTAAATTGTTTAATTCCATTGTTTTTAATTCGTTTGTTTACTTGAAATATTTATTACATAAATAAGAAATTATTAAATATGCTGCGAATGGATAAACAATAAAAAATACAGAAATCATATATTGTTATTCTGCATAAACTGATTTCACTGTTACTTCTGTTTACCGTGTTCACAAATAAATACTCTAAAATACAAAGCAAATATTTTCTAGTAAAAACGAGAAATCAGCCGGCAACTACAAGGCACATATTTTTGCTATATGCCTTTTTTGCTTATATCTTCTGCCAAGAACACTTGTTTCAGCTTTAACCACGTGATCTATCGATCAGAAACACATTAGCTCACTACTACACTTTTCTGTCGCTTTCATTTTCTTAAATCGAACGGCTTATAAAACAATTTTTGAAATTAGAAATGATTTTTATGTTATACGTTTATACGGATATCTGTATCTTCCAGTCTACTTATGTAAAGTTATATTAACAGCCGTTGCGTGCTGTCCGAAGAATAACTTTTCCTCTAAAATTTATCGTGTTGAGATCGAAGTACACTGTGTATAACAATAAATTTAGCAATAAATGTTAATATTTTTGAGCATTTATCACTCATTTCATCAGGTTATGTCAAAGTTACGAGTTAATTAACTCGCTGTCGGACGAGTCGTAAACGATTAACGATAGGTTGTCGCAATATGTTTAGCTTCTACCAAGAGAATCTCAAATTTTGCGTCTTGAATGTCACATAGGTCTCCATGCAAAGTGTCCAAAAGTTCCAATGTCGTTGATCCGACCTTATTATTTTACTCATTGTAAAAGCCGCACCCGCGTCTGTCAGGACGATATAGACGTGTACGTGTGCACGCATTCGCGTATGTTTCTCCACGCGTCACTCGTAACGCACGATCGTAAAGTTACAACGACGTCTATTAAACGCGGTCAACGTTTCGAGAGCATCGGTGCGAATCGACGCCAATATCCGCGCGCACCCGAAACGGATCGTCCGGAACGGAGAAAGCTTCCTGCTTGTTAGCCTGGTGGAGCAGAAACGCTTCTTTCCTTTTTTTCTCTTTTTCTTCTGATATCTCTTGTAAAGAGGAGCGTGTAATTAACGTCGTCGTCATCGACATAGAATCCCACACAACATAATTCGTCCACGTCTTAAGGGCGTCTCTCGGAGAATTGCATTGTGTGGGATGGATTGAACATCGCAATAGCCAAACGCACGTCTGAAGAATAAGAGCTGAAGCACAAATTCTTGCATAACGCATAAGGCATAAGAAGATAGAAGATTCTATTATTTCATCGAAAGGAAGAAAATAAAAGATTTTGATTGGTTCATTTTCTTATGCGTTATGCAAGATTCTGTTCTTCGCCTTAAATGATATTATGTAGAAGACCTGTTTTGTTAGCATTTCATTGGTTATTTTGTCTCTCTTGTTAGCGTTTCATTATTATTGATTATTTTGTTTCCCGCTAAAATTAAATTACATGATGAGATGTCAATAAAAGAAATAAAACAAATCTTTTATAGATGCGTTCCACTTAACGTAAGAGCAACGCTCTCATGCATTATTTCATCTTTGTTGATCATTTGATAAATAACGCATCCTGTAAGAGATGTCATAATATCTTTCATGCTACGTTTGACTAATTTTATGCAGATCATTCTATATGTTGATGGTTATGCATGGTAATTAATAAAGTGCGTTCGTGAAACAAGTATATTTGATTATACACTTAGAGAAAAGGTTGCTTCGATTTAAAAAAATTTTCTTTGCTATACGGTTAAAGAAAAAATTCCTTTAATTTATGAAAAAATTTCTTTGATTTAAATATTATTTTTTCTTTAACTATATAGCAAAGAAAATTTCTTTAAATCGAAGCAACCTTTTCTCTGAGTGTAGATGTTGATTATTAAAAATTTTCAAAGAAAATGTGGCATAAGAATATTGTTCTGTAGTCGCTTTCGTATTAATATTGCACCGGCCACGATAAAAATATCCACCATTGGGTATTTTCCTCAACCCTTCTGATTTCCCTCCTCGTGAATCTCGGTCCGCGTTTCTGTATATTTCTCCTTGTCCTATCTTTGCCGCGTTTGAATTTTTAGACACGTTTTAAACGAGCGTGCGCGCGTATGCACAGGCACGTGCGACAAGACCCACATGGCCGGTTTCGTTTGATCGGGGTCGACGAACTGTCAACGTGTCGAACTCCATGAACTTTCACGTCAGCGCGCCACGGCGAATTCCGCGAATTGAAAATCGCCGAGGCCGAGCCGTTGCAGAAATTTATCGTACACGGCGAAATTCAATTACAGGAATGTGCGTGACCGATCGAGGAGTACGAGGAATCAGCCTTTCTACTCGTGATTCCTCGAGATCTGCGAATGGAAGCTGAAAATGACACTTTTAATAAACGAGTCTATTAATGATTCGTAACGACGCATTATTTTTTGCCATTATTTTTACTAGTACACGGAAAGAATGGTTTTACTGAAGTATTAAAAAATTTAGATACAGAGCTAAAAAGAAATCGTAAAATTTTATTGGACTATCTAAGCAATTATGTAAGATACTCGAACTAGTTGCTAGAATGTCAAAACTTTTTGTAGCATTGCTCATCATGTCTAAGTTTCTTACATAATTATTTTGATGGGTCAGCAAAATTATTTTTAGATCCATATCTATTTAAATTTTTAGACTCTTCAGCAAAATCTTTTTTCTCTGTGTATTAACACGTTAGGATTTGATTTCATGCTTAATATACATTAATATACATAATTGAGTCATTCGTGCAGTCTTGCGCATTTCTTTGAAATATTAGGAGCTTTTTGCTAAAACTAATGATTTCTATCTTTCCTGTTTTTAATAGATAACAGATATCTTACAAATATTTTCTAAAGATGTTAAGATATAAGGTATGTAAAAATCACTTAATAATTTTTATGTATTTGTAAAAAATACAATAATAAAAATTGAACTGAAATATGAAATGCTCGTGTGTAGTAAAGAACTGGAAAATCATCTTGCATACAAAAAAATTAATAAGATTTGTATTGATGGAATATATATATTTTTTTCAATTGTTTTTTAATTGATATTCGCTCCAAAATTTCCTTAACTGATATTTACAGATTCGGTGTACTTTAAATGAATGTATCTTAACTTAAAGTTAATATAATCGAACAATTTTTTCCATTTTAAAGATCAAAATCCATAAGATTGTGTAAAACTTAAAATTATGTAAAATTGAGAAAAACATTTACAAACCAGTTTTAATAACGTAATTAAAAAATATATTCGAATCTATTTGATCCATGAATAGGTCTGTGAGTAGGATTATCACTTTCTTTATATTAAAAGAATAACCAAGAAAAATAATATTAAAATTAAAATAGGCAAAAATTATAAATAAAAAAATATCGTAAAACATTATACATATCATCTGCTTTTAAAAATCAGATTTTACTTCAATTAAATTATTCAAAACAGATAAAATCCGCTCGCGCAAAAGACGCATTATATGTGATATTTTCTGAAACATCTTTTATACCATATGGTCGGTCAATCGATTCACCCCGTGGCATCTGCCAGCCGCAGAAAACGGAACAATGCACACACCGGGGAAACTGCAGTTTCCTGACGTTTCTGACGCGTCGACGGCGTCGTTATCGCAAGGTCGCGCGCGTCGAATCCACAATCACGCGCGGCATGAACTGCATTGTGCTAATGCTGGAATACAGTGAAATTAAGGGCAAAACACATAACACCGTGTAACAACACAGCGCCGTCTGAATTCTTTTTGCGTTTCGTTCGCGCTTGCGTGAGATTCAGAAAAATCGCGATTACCAAATGAACAACATCGCTCGATAGTCAGGCAAGAAAAATTTCCTCAACCTTCCCGCGTTAACGAAGCAACGTGTATAACACATCGAGTGAAAAAAAAAATAATCAAACCTTGCGCTCGCGCTCCGCATATCGAGCGTGTTATACCTAATTTGCATTTAATGTGACTACAGAGCGAGATTTATGGCGGCCCGTTAAAGAACAAAGTCGGCTTCGGTCGACGCTAAAGCATTCACGTTAAATGTTCCATTAGAAACGCGAGATTGTTTCACCTGTTATGAACGTCGCTTGATATTGCATTCTCCCAGACTGCGATTCATCGTGAAACCTCGATCGGCACCGCAGAGGAGAGACCTCGGCGTGCGCGCACGTAGGAAAATAAAATTCTATTGCTTCCTGTTGACTGACGAAACAACCGCGCACGAATTCGAATGCCATTGACGAAAATAGATCGTCATTAAAACAGATGCCTCCTATATAGGTTTACGTCCGGTGCGCCACCCACCGCGGAGGAAAGCCAAGTCGATTTTATTTTATGAGTCGATTTTCGAATAACAGAGGTTCCCTCCTACCAACGAACTTTCGAGAGATTACCGACAAAGCTTACGCAAGCGTGACGAAAAAACGGACCGACCGCACAGATCCTGAGACTCTTGAAACGTTAACCTCGAAGGGTATTCGAGTTTCTTCTTTTGGAGGGAATTCCTTTGTCTCTCACATTCGACCGAATCCTGTGTCGAAATATTCATCCTGTTGGCTCACGATATGAAAGAAATGAACGGCTCTTTTAAAGTTCTGTAATGTGCATTTCGTAATAATCCAATGACGACATCAAAAGCGTGCAGAGGTGTCACGTTATTAATTATTTATATCGAGCTCACCTCCCCTTGTTCGTTTTGCGCGCCTTAAATCCACCACAGCTCGTGTACCGATATATACTGCGGAATATTAAAGAAGATAGTACAACATGTAACATTGTTGCGCGATGTAACCTCCGGCGAAGCGCGATGTAACGTTCCGTGCTCTGTATCCGATTTCATACGTAAATTCTACACGCTCTCACGCATCGCGGACAAACGATTCTTCCTTTATGTCGCAACAAAATGAATAATTGCACAACATACGGATGGATGATACACGAGCGCTAATAAGCGTCGTGAAAACGTCGCAGTACGCAGCATGCGATAGGCGTAGCTATACGAAATTACTCCGCATCGTCTTTTTTTCTAATTATTTATTTGTCATAATGTCCCGCGAGCGGAAAGTTCTATTTAACCGTCTCCTCGTGTTTTCGCTCGAAATAAAAACAGTTCCTCTCGTGCAACGAGTTTATATATCGCGCACACATGTATCAAGTGCAGTCTACCCCTTAACGAGAACTCGTTTCTCTCCTGATATCATCATTCGAGCCTCTGTCCCTCCCCCACCAGAAACAAGTCCACGCTGTAATTCTCCGGCGTGTGCGTTTTCTTCCTTTTGTCTGGGCAACAGCCGACGAGATAATTGCGAAATGATTTCGCACGCGTTAGGGATACGCGAGTGTAGAAACACCGAAGATGATATATCGTGTTTTTCCAGTTTCCGTACCGGAGAGTATATACCCCGCGACTTTTCTCTCCTTCTAATTTTTTTCTATCATGTCACGCGATTGCCTTATCTTGCTCATTAAGACTGCTAATTAACGCAATAACTCTTCTTTTTCTCGTGTTTTATGACTCATCTACTCAGAGATACACTTCACGATTCGCAATCGTTTTCTTACACTTGGGACAATCCTTTTCGAATGTATGTAAAGTGTTAAGAACTTCCTTTATCGATTGCAAATTCAGTAATTGACTTTTTCACGATTAATCTTACATTCCAATCTCCTAGCTTTTTCTCACATTTCAATATCACGGATTGGAGTTTACATACAATGACTCCATAAAAAATCAGCGCTCGTCACATTAGGTCCGTTAGGCCTTAAAGCGTGAAACATCTTCCACGCGCGCGCGGCTCTCATTTTCCTACTTCCTGTTTATGTCGGCCATGTTTACTTCAACAACAAGAATTCGGTGTCATTGTGTTCGTTGAAAGGGGAACGCGTAACTCCTCGAGACGACATCGGAGCTATCGTGAGTTGTGAGCGAGAGAGAAATCGAAGAAATACGAGGCGAAATTCTTCGCGTAAACATCACGAAATTATTGTCCTAGTACATCTTCGTCTGGCTCGTACGCTTGTATTACGCGTACAACACACACGCGCGCGCGCGCGCACACACACACACACACACACACACACACACACACACACACGTATATGCACTGCCTTTCATAGCGGAGAACCATGCCCAGCTGAGCGTGGTGAAATCGTCGGCCGCACGCGGAGAGAAGGGAGCTCTAGAAAAAGGCAGCGGTGTGAACACCGCGACGGGAGGCTGCAGTTGCGCTGCACCGTGTGCACGCATCCAGTGGCGTAACTGCCGCACCTTGCAAAATATTTATGTATTCTCCCGCGCTTTTTAACGCCGCCGCGTTCACCGTTTTTTTTACGCCTCCTCGCGCCGGCCTCCTCTTGCTCAACGTCCGTCGCGCATCCGCTTCGCGATAGTGCGCAATCGATGGTCGATTCACTAGATTATGTGTCTAATCTTCGACTATGTCCTTAAACATGGCTTGTGCCATGTAAAGATTTTTGCCATCCATGGCGCGAGAAATGTTCGTGTAATTTTTAAGCCTCACAATTGAGACCCTCTAATAAGCGCCTAGATGAGAAAGCCATTTTTTTATTAGTTCGCCATGTTTGACAATTCTTGAGAGAGAGAGAAATAATAATAAATATAAGTCCTCCTCTCTCGATTTTTGTTTAAATTACTACTCTATGTACAAAACTAGCTTGTGTCCAGACTAATTGAAGGTCTCTATCTACAATAGTCACATAGGCTGTGTCGCAGATATGAGAATGTCGTAGAAATACTGTTTCCAATCATACGATTGTCGCAATTGCAAGAGTCTTGTCATATACGCATTCTATAATAAACCATTACTTATAAGCTTTAAGTTCTAAGTCATAAAAAAAATGATCAGTCACAGTCGAAGACTGTGTGTGAGATTAATAATCGACTATGATTGAATTTCTTACAGCTTAGATAACGGCTTATTGAATTGATATTGGCTTAGAAAGCTCAGTCGGAGCCACTACAACTGTCTTTACTGCGACAAGCGTGTCGCATGAGTTCAGTCAATCGCAGCAGGATGACTCCTTTTTACACTAATTTTATAATCTACACCAATCTTAAATAATTTTTCTATAACAGTCGAAGGCGAACGAATTCATAAAGATTTCTGAATTGATATTGCCACATTCTTCTGGTCCAAGCAAGAAACTCTTCATGATCTGTTTCCATCATCTCACAAAAATCCTTTGAAATATTGTTTTTCTTCACTGTTCACTAGTCGCACCTGCTATTTTCTATTATACGATTCACTGAGTAAACGACGCCTATCTATATTGACAATGAGTTCAAAAATTGAAAGCAAAATTGCAAAAATTGCAAGATTAATAATAAATGTTGTCAGACTATCATGTTTGTAAACTTTATTAAAGTTTTAACGTCTTTTAATTGAATGTCGCAAACAATCTCTTACGACATACGACGATTTTTCCTGCTGTACTACTCACGACGTACAACAATAGTCTGTGCAACTATTGTAAATGAGATTTTAGAAGCGTCCTATTCTTCGCGCGAAAAAACAAACGGTATTCGGAAAAGTTCTTTCTCGTCATGAAAAATCCATGGTATCTGAGAAACGCGCGAAACCGAGGCAACGCGTGGGTTTCATGTGCGACAATTGAACGTTGCAGGCGACCGTTCCGTAGAAGAGTTACGCCACTGACTCGCAGTCCGAATCTCCTTTCTCGCTCGAACCTTGATCTCTTCCTCTCTCGTTTCTTCGTCTCCCTCGCTCTCGTTCCTCTCAGACATTTGTATATACGTCGAGGAGTTCTCCTCCGCCGCTCCGTCCTCAAGAGTCGCGTCGCCCTTTCGGCTGATGTGTCGCGTACAGAAATGCGTTTTACTATCGTAAAAGTGTTAGAACGTCGGATTCCACAGCGAGAGACACGAAAAGTTACTCCGTCGAGATCCCTACCGGGACAACTTTACAACTATGTTGTAAACCGTTATGACTATAGTCATTTTCAAGGGCTCGCTCAGAATCGAGAATGTTATCGCTTCTTGTCAGCTAGGGCTTCGCGATTCTTCAATCGAGAGTTCTCTTCCTGCCCTTACAATTGACATATATATTGATGTTCGTGACCAAACATTCCAGCACATTGTGTATCGGCCCACCTTATTCGTGGTACAACCACGTATAATGATACACCGCGTCTCACACTTGCATCCCCCTTTATCTCGCACTCTCACGACGTCCGACACGCAATGAACACGATATATACAGACGCTGGCTTTCTCCACGGGCAAATACGCGAACGACAAATGCCACAGCGGAATATAGGCGCGGCGGCAGCAGTCGTAATATCGACTACCGTTACTTCTTGCTCTTCCGACTCCTCTTTTTCCTCAATGCAACGATCGACTTGTCTTTACGAATCAACTGACACTCCAAAGACGAAGGTTCTCTCTTATGGTTCTCTTTTTTTTTTTATTCGTCCGAGTCGTGTGCGTTGATTGGAAAAAAAAAATATTCTGATGCAATACTGCTTGAATCGAGAATGCGAAAGAAAATCGATACGAATCTTGAGAAGTCTAAAGTCTGACAATTTGAATCCTATAAATTATATGTTGAAGGAAACAGAGTTTTGCATAACGCATAATGCATAAGAAAATGAACCAATCAGAGTCCTTCATTGCCCTCCTTTCTATGAAATAAAAAGACTTTGATTGATTGATTTTCTTATATACTTTATGCATTATGCGTTATGCTAAGGTCTGTGCTTCGGCCTTAGTCATAAAAATATTTTCTAATGTCATGAACGCGACAGTTAACTATCACAGATTGTGAATAAACTGAATCAGTGCAGATATAAGAATAGTATTTCCTGCTAAAGAAAATTATTCCAGCTCTTACGTCGCAGTATAAAGTGGGAATTGTTTTGGAAAGTTTGGGAACCACTGCTACGGAAGAATTAGATTTGTAACAGGTGCTAGGTATTTAGAAACCTGCTAGGCAGGCTGCATTGTCCAGACGCTGTCTGACCCGACTTGTGGAATATTTCTGTGATGATTTATCTTCGAGCTAAAACTACATTATATCTCTGCGTATGCATCCGCATTAAAATTGCAGAGAAAATTTCCATATCGTTGTCGGGTTAGTTGCGCATTTAATTAGATTCAATTATGTCAATTACTAAAAATTAATAAATACTATCGATGTCATTTGATTAGCTTAACTGAAATATGGCAATAATTATTTAGTACTAACTATCATCATTATGTAATCCTTATGTTATATTAATTTTTTTATGTCCGAGATATTTAATATAAAATTTATCTTCAATCCTGATCTTTCCTTCGTCTTATACACCTATGAAATAATCTTAGAATTGATGCTAATATAATTTTTTCAAAATATATAGTTTTTCATTTCTTTTTCTTAGCGAAAATGATACAACCTATAATTTTTTACTCCGTGATAGCATTAGATATCCTAGTAACTAACAACTTAATAATAAAACTCGGCTAAAATTTACAAATTAAACGATGAATAAATACTCTACCATTATTTATAATTATAAATAATATTCGTCTTCGAAATAAAAAAATTAGTTAATGAAGAAATGGCTTCTTTATAACAGTCTCAATGACTTACAGTTCAAAAAATTTATCGGTATCTAAAAAAAAACTATCTTTAACATTTCATAAAAGACACTATGCATGTGAATGTGCCATCCGGTGATCCCAAGCCACCTTGTTCTCTTCATTCTACAGTTCGTCGTGTCGTCGTTCGTCATCGGGGGGGAAAAAATGCATAAGAATCGCGGACCGTCTTCGCAAAATGATAATGAGCGGCTATTCATGTATCATGGTACTCGCCGAGCGGAAAAATCCGGCGGGAAACCCGACAGTGGGATACAGAGGCTGATGATAGTGGTGCCTCTTTGTTGCGCGTTGGCGCAAGAGTATATGCAACTCGAATGTGTCTCCTACGGCCTTTCAGTCTCGTCCGGTGTCCGCATATCTGCATTAAAATAACGGCACTTTAGCTATACGACACATAAGCGGCACACTCGCCTAACGTGACTTCTCCGCCTTCGACCTCGAACCTACGCGGGGCCTCGCTCGTAGTCATTGGCATCTCCTTTCTGTCTCTATTTAGTGCGGAAAGGCTCTGGATAATTCCAAGATTACGGAACGATCGCGCGATTAATTCTAAAGCTGCTTATATTTTCAACAGGATAAACTGAAAAAGCTATTATCTCACGTCAATATTAAATTCTGCAAAATACTCGATCATAAATTACACTCCAAGTGGTTAATTCGCTTCTATTATATAATCTTTTTTTATCTTTTGTATACAAATGTATTTACATAACATTTGAAGAATCTCAACTAAAGTTAAAGCTGTTAAATTTGACAATTGTCAAGTTTAATAATAGCATCGATCTGAATCGTAATTCAGCTCAACAGAATTCTTGAAAAGTTCTCATACCTCTGAAAAAGACGTTAGATTTTTCTTAAAGGAATTTAATTCATAAATGTTAATTTCGCAAGAATGATTAAATTGAAATCAATGTCTTAATTAGCTTTTGATGAAGACACTTTATATTTCTGTCTATGTAAGATATGCAATTTCTGAGATGCCAATAAATAAAGTGTATACGTTCATTGACCGCTTATTCAAGTTATAAATAAACGTTTCGCAATCGGACGTTTTACATTATCGTTGTGATTAAAACTGTAATTACGAAACATGTAATTTCATTTCGAAAAGGAAAATGAAGAAACTTCAAGGAAATATATAACTGCTAACAGTATAACATGTTAATTGTTAATTGTGTTACCTTATTCAAATATTTATCGGCGATTGCATAAATTATTGCGTTTCTACGTTTACATAAATTGCTGCGGTAATGAAGAAACAACAGTTGCTAACATAATTTCGAGATTTCTATTTCAAGAACATATTAAAATATTGATAATGATTCATGTTGCTTTATACGAATCTGGAATATCGCTGTTACTAGAACTAGGATTATCGATATCACAAAAACGCTTTAATTCCAAACCTGTCGAATCGATGTTACACAGAAATAAGTGATATCAGAGACAATATGTCCGACGAAGAAAGGTCAATCTAATATAGCAATGATATAGAAAGAGAATACCAATCAGATTTGATAAGAAAAGATTTCTCTTGCGAGGAAAAAGATAATATCAATAAAATGGATATTTTCATTCTCCTGATCGCACTCGAACTGTGCCAAATATTATCGGATCCTCGAATGATTGTGCTTGCCTAGCAACTGGCGCAATCGAGAAACCATCGATTTTGACAGTACAAAATGTTGAAAAATAAAAATGAATTTAGCTCACGCATACCGTAACTAGTCAACGTCGCACGCATCGCCATAAATTTCTCTTTCTCTGCCTCTCCCCGTGTCTACCTTCCTGTTACCCTCCTCTTATTCTTGCACCTGGATCACGTTGCATTGTTCGTCCCTGCCACGGGACGGACAGAAACAGAATGGCAGAAGGCCCTGAAAAAGAAGATCCGAGACAAAAGGAGCAAGAAAGGAGCAAAAGAAGAGAGAGAGAGAGAAAGAGAGAGAGAGAGAGGGAGAGAGAAAGAGAGACCTTAGAGGGTCTTGGAACACAACGAGAAGGAACCGGCAGAGGTAGAGGAAGAGAATTCCCGCGGAGGTGGATGAAGGAAGAGAGAGATAGAGTCGGTGGATACGACGCGACGATAGGATATAACGAGAGAGGGAGAGAAAGAGAGATGTTTTTCTTCCAAAGGGGACTTTTTTGCGCTGGCTTTGCACGCTCGTCTCTCCTCAGCGAAGCGGCACGAACGCGACGCGCCACACCGCGCCGTCGTAGAAATCGTCCCCATATACTCGCCGCGCCGCGCCAGGAGGTTTAGTGGGGGCAAACGAGTTGTTGGTTCCCGCGCGCGAGAGTCGGCGCGGTTAACGGCGATGATAGTGGTGATGGTGATGGTGGTGGTGGTAGTGGTGGTGGTGGTGGTGGTGGTGGTGATGGTGGTGGTGGTGGTGGTGGTGGTGGTGTGGTGGTGGTGGTGGTGATGGTGGTGGTGGTGGTGGTGGTGGTAGTGGTGGTGGTGGTGGTGGTGATAGTAGTAGTAGTGGTGGTGGTGGTGATGATAGTAGTGATGGTGGGGGTGGTAGTGGTGGTGATGGTGGGGTACGCGAATAGAGATGGAGAAGAGCGGAGTCTGGGACATGAGGAAGGATGGCGGAGTAATGGTGGGGCAATTTCCCTCGGCGAGGGAGGGGAAGGGCGTCAGCTGCGTAGTGCCGGCTGGATGATGGAATGGGACGGGAGACGGGTTGGGTCGCGGGGCAGGGTAGCGGTTGGAACGAGGAGAGCTGAGTCATAGCGCTGTTGCCACGTTCCTCGCCTCGCCGCGCCGGCCTCGTTGGGGCGTCTCGACTGACTCGACACGGCGCGGAGGCCCGCGATAGTCGTTTGTGTCAGTGTCGTCTGCCAGAGAACGTGCCGTCGACCGCCTCTGCAGGGACGGCTGACTGAGTTTCAGGGAGATATGGCGAATTGCTTTTTTTTTCTGCCCCGAAACGTTTTCTCGCCGCGCCATGGATCTCCGCTTCCGATTCGAAGCGATTCCCACGAAAGATCGTCTATTTATAGACGTTCGCCGAACATTCCTGAGAATGTTTAATATTGACATACTCTCACATCGAATTTCGATGTTAATTAGAGTTTTGTTTTCAAAGTCTATCACGACATTAATTTTGACGGATGTCTTCCCTTCCAGTAATGGAGAAACACATCAAAATGTCGTTTGTCAGTCTCCTCGAATCTTGAACGTTTTAAATTAAGATATATATATAATCATTCAATTGTAATCGTGCGTGCCAATCCTTTATCATGATATTTATATCGAGACTAATGTAATAGGCTGCTTCAAAATACAATTTGTATAATTTTCACGCTATAAATATAAATCATAATAAAAGTCTGTAAATTGCACGTACGTTCCTTTGTTTCTATATACGCGGTATTGCGATTATACATAATCAAACTTTCATTAATTAGTCGACCTACTTGAGTTAGTTACACGATCGAATCATCTAGTTAGTAACCATGTTATAATAATGAAGTAATTTTGCTAGATTGTTAAAGGTACATCTTATCTGAATAATAAATATTACAAAACTCTTAGATACTGCTTGCTTTTACGTTTTTTATCATCAATACATAAAATTCTGTTTCTTGGGACATTCGCGATTGACGTCAATACTTCATTGCCTCGTCAGCTCTTTTTTTTTTATTAATATCACTCCTAGCGATAATTACAATATTTATTATATGTTTAACAAAAAAAATCGAAGATTCTATATTGCATCATCTTGCGCATCATGAAATAATCGCAAAAAAAAAAGAGTGGAAGACGGATATAAGTAAAAAATGACCGATAAATTTCTTTCAACCTCGAACCCTTTGGCTTTCCAACGGTAAACATCTTTGCGGCAGCATTGCTAGATGTTTTATGCGGTGAGAGCCAGAGCATAACCGCGAGAGAGCACGAGTGAGAGAGCGGTGGAGAGGAGGGGAACAAAAGAATCCTCTCTTCTTGTCGTCATCGTCATCATTGTCGTCGTCATTGCCGTCACTGTGTGCCCACTCTGCATTGTATTCCTTTTTACTTGCGTTGCGCTTCGTGGAATCGCGAAATCTCGCATTGTTAACGTTAGATCGTCACACTCGCGAAAACCCCGGACTCTTTGTGCAACACGCATTACTGTGTAACCGCGCGAGTATATTCTTGAAGAGACGCTTATATTTTATTTACGTAAAAATGCAAAAGAGATCTTCTCGACATGTATCGCGTGCATAAAAATTGATGTCAAGTCTCTCCGGTATACTTTTCGATTGCTTTTTTTCTAATGCAAGACCGAGTCTAACTTGACATTTAAAAAGTAATGCCTTGTTTCATTATAAAGCGATAAAAGAAATTGCTGGACTAAGACGTATTATTATTTGATCTACGAATGAAAATTTTATTTATCAAGTTGATCCTGCAGGAGGATTAAATATTTAAAAGGGAAGAGTGGCACGCTAATGAGCTTTCGACCGTATATCGATTGTAAAAGAAAATTAAAAACTAGGAATGCGTTCGCGTTATTTTAATAATTTATGCAGCATTATAACGTGAAATGATCGAACCGCGAGCCCCCTTCGCAATAAATGCGATAAATGCCACGTTACTATCTTTACGGACGCCTCTGTAAACAGGAGGAACGACGACGCATCGTCGTCCACGGGTGAAATAGATCGATAATTCGTTATTTATAACGCTGACGAGTTTACGGAAGACAAGTTTCTGCGTTTGTCTCGCCCCTCAGACTCTTCGGCGTGGGCCGATGTATTGATTTCCTGTACGTCTCCCGTTTGAAACGTGGAAAGACGTACGATCGTTCTAACCGTCACCGTCGCGATGGACGGCGCGATTAAAGCGGCTTAGTCCGTCGATGTAATCGCAATAATGTCTACCTGCAACTACGTGTGCACTGATAATACGACGCAAATACATTTTACACTTCGACCAATGAGTCATCGACGGGACGGCGTAATTCTGAACTATATATAGAAAATATATGTATCTCATGAGTAATATACGTAGGAAAAAATTTTATTCAACAAGGTATTCTTCCGTGAATACTCTGAATTATCTATGAAAATTTACCGTTCCCCTCGTAAAACTGACGCGATGTGTTTTTCCATTTATTTCGGCCATATAGTCTTCTTTGCAGTCGGAAGACATTACGCTCGACAATCGTTCTGCCAGGCGTTGCCGGAAACGTCGTGCTAGAATCGCGATAGAGACTATCGTTCTCCATTGGGCGCGATCTTTATTAGTAGCGTTTGAAATGGCCTAGCACGGTAGAGAGAGAGAGAGAGAGAGAGAGAGAGAGAGAGAGAGAGAGAGAGAGAGAATTATCTAACCTAGAATAACGAACGAGCGAGACTGGCGTTCTTGCAACATGGGAGAACACGGCGCTGACCTAGAGACTTCTTCGGTTTATGGAGACCCATGCTAATGCCGCCACATAAAGCAGAACCCCGTCGTCGTGCGTCGACCAGAAACAGGGGGGAACCCAAGCCTGGGAGCGAGTCTGCCCGAGTAAAATTCCTCGATGAGCATTTCTAGGGGGATGAGGAAGGGACACGGGAAAGGAAAGGAGGATAGGAAACCGGCGGGAGCGATGTTGGAGGGGAAGGGATGCGATTCACGGCTCGCTCGCCAGGCAAGCCATCCAGCCATCGTGGCACTCGGCGGCTTTCCTCTCCGCCATTACCCTCCTCTTGCTTCTTCACGTCGCGTTACCACCTCTCTCGTTTCCCCACTGCCTCGCGCGCGCGCGCGCACACACACACACACACACACACACACATCCTCTGCCTAATCTCCCTCCCTTCACCCGCTTTCACTCATACGAACACGTAGAAAAGGGGCGCTCGTTGTGTATGAAACTTGTACCAAGCGCGCCGATGAACGTGCTTCTGTGTATGCGTGCCTTTTTTTCATTAGGAAACGTGGGGATGGGCGCGAGGGACCGAGGGAGGATGGACGGGAAGAACGAGGAAGGAAGAGAGGCAACGGCTCTCGTCAAGCTGAAGAGCAGAACGCGGTCGCGGTTCCAGTGCGTTAGCTAGCGAGAGAATTTTCTTTCGATCCGATGAGAAAATGCGCCACATCCCCAAGTGCGTTTCACCCAAGATGTCCCAGCAGTGGCGATAAACGGTTGACGAATCGCGCGGTTCGTTGCAATCGAGATCTTTGGCTATGCAGTTTCGCAATTGGTCGAGGGAATGGAGAGATTTTGCAAGCAATATGAAAATGTTAATGATATAAACCAGAAACTTCTGCTTAGTTTTCCTATATCAAGAACTCGACACTAATCGATGAGATGAAGTCATGTCTTGTTGAGGGAGATCATGGGCCGATATTCATAGTCCTTCTTTCAAGATCACACTATCTTAAGTAATGTCTTAATACGACTCTGATTAATTCATGATAACTTAAGATTGTATCTAAGACCGGTATTTATAATCAGATCTTATATTCAAGACCGTCTTAAGAAGTTACGAACCAATCGGAAGGCTGTAGCGTCTTAAGACGATCTTGAAATAAGATTCGACTATGAATACCGGTGTAAAAATCTTAAATATAAGAATCGATTATCAATATTGGCCTGCGGTTGATTTATAACATCTTAAGACTGCACTTAAGATGGTTTCAAATATAAGATTCGACCATGAACAGACGAAAGTTTCGAAACCCTCGAAGCTTCTCGAAACCGAGTTTCGCATGAATCTTTGCAGCACCAGCATATCCGGAGATTCCGTTTCGAGCACGGGATATCGCAACTACTGGCATTCACTGGTTCACTTGTGCAACGCGTCGAGCATAAATACGGCAATGAGAATGATTCGCACAGTCTCAGGAACTCGCTACGGTAGGAGGGTCCCGGAGAACACAGCACAGATCACACAGTAAAACGTCTCATGTGTAAAATATATCGGTTTTCCTACATGGGAGAAACGAAGGCGAAGGAGAACGAAGCGCGATTGTACGAGAGAACGGTGAGTCGCCACAACGCGTCCGCCATTTCGTGCGTGCGTGCGTTCTTCCAGATGCATACGTGGCAAGATTTGCTTGCTTCTTCTCCTGCCTTCCTCGCTGAAGGAACAATCGAGATTCCAAAAATAATTCTCGAATCCTCGATAATGTGAGAGAGAGATTAGTTCTTTTTTTCTTTCTCTCCTTCCCCCCCCCCCACTCATTAATGATCGATTCATCGAAACTACACGAAGAAGTATTTGAACATTATATCGACAACAATGAACAAGCGAGAAAACGCAAAAAAAAAACCCTTTTCTAGTCGATAGAACGACAAAGGGGAGAGCCACGCCCCGTTCGAGCGGTCGACATCGAGAAGAGAAACATATGCCAAGGTATCGACGACACGCTCGCTGCCATTTTCGAGACTTTTTCGTTTCTACTAGTCTAGAGAAACTAGTCTCCAGCGCTCTTCAATTCGTAGAGGGCCCTAGTAAAATATCCCTGCAGGTAATCCGTCCAGATCTCGGGCACAACCCTCATTTCCTCTCGTCGTCTAAACTGCGCGAAACGATCATACGATACAACTTCGTCCCGCGTGATGCGTAGGAGCTCTCTTTCTATAATTATCTTTTTTTTTCTCCCCTAAGATGATATACGCTTATGGAGAATACGCAGTGGAAGTTATACGACTAAAAGGCAGAGAAATCCTTCGGGAGAGCAAAGTAGATACGTGCGACTCACGCGAGATTAGACGAACGACTCCCCGGGAGAGTCCCCGAACGTCCTAGTGTTTGCGCTTGCGTGCGGCGTTTCCTTTCAGAGCGGCCAACCGGTGCGTACCTCGTCCCACCATCACGATGAATCTCCCCTACTTGGCGATATCACCTCCACCGCGAGCGCTTTCTCTCTCTCTCTCTCTCTCTCTCTCTCTCTCTCTCTCTCTCTCTCTGCTATCTGCACACAGGGTGTGCCAGAAACAACTTCCCGGACTCTTTGTTTTCTTTAATTTCGTGCGAAATTCAATATCCTAAGTTCTCTACTACAAGGGGCCTGAAAACGAGATCACTCGCTCTATGTTATTTCTCTCTTCTGCTTTCTCCCTCCCTTTTGCCCTTCGTTCGAAACTTGGATTCAAAATTGCGCCGAGGCCAGGCCGAGACGCGAAACGCAAAAGATATCGATGCTTCCCAATGGAACGGCAGAATAGCGCAACGTGCACTCGGGGAATAAATCGATATTGGCGCTGCCGGGTGCTACGTTTACATCCTGGAAAAACTTTCCCCGTTCTCCATTCGATTCTGTATTGTTAAATTTTCAGGCAGTAAATGCAAAATTCTCAGATAAATGTTTATCTCAGAAAATTACGAACATAAGGAGGCATAAAAGAATTAAAATTTTAATATGTGACGTCATATTGCATTAAATCCTGCAATTATGCAGCACTGGATAATTTATTTGTTATAACTACATTCGAACATTAAAATTAAGATGTATATTTATAAACATAATAATATAATTTATACTTTTATTTAA
>NW_017259378.1:385847-388713 GCF_001594045.1 Atta colombica
TATGAATAGAATTATTAAATTAATGAATAGAATTATGTTTAATATCGAAAAAAGATTAGAGAACAAATAACAAATAAATAACAAATAAATTGTTAAAGATTTTGTCTGATATTCGTTTCAATTAATGTAGTTTAATTTTAATCTCAGAAACTAACTTTTCATTTTTTTCTAATTCTAATAATTAGAAAAAGATAAAGAGTAAGTTGAATCATTAAAATTAATCTACATTGATAGAAATGGGTATTATAGCGATTTTGCCAGTCGATTAACTATCGCTTAAGTTAATCGAAGTTTAATCGAAATCGCTGTGGATCTGATACGAAATAAATTTTATTCATGATTGGAAGACGTGTTTTTTTCCGTAATAGTGACATTTTGAGTAAATCCGCCTAGACTAACCAGCACGAATCGTCGTGCCGTTAACTTGATGTAATCGATGAAGCGCGGCACATTAAAGCTGACGTTTTCTTTGAACACCTTATATATTTATATGTCATTTCTTTCATACTGCTTCCTTCTCCCTCTCTTTCTGTTTCTTTTCTCTCTCTCTCTCTCCTTCTCTCTTTCTCTCTGTCGTGTTACCGTGAGTCGAGTCACTCGGCGAGAGCCGTCATGGTCTCTCCCTGCAAAAACATCCGCGACGATTTTTATCTGTACTGATCTGAACGTAGCGGAGGAAGATTTCGATCGAGGTCTCATTTTTTCTTTTTCGCTTCTTCTATTGTCCCTTTTTCTCTGGATCTCCTCTCTCTCCTGTCTTTCTCTCTTTTTCCTTTGCTTTGGTCTTAATTTCCTGTGCTCGCATCGAGTATCGAGGGAGCTTTCTAGGGATAGAGGATTACGGGATCTCTGTGCTTCGCGGATCTTTCCTTCTTTCTTCGAAATCCTAAACGATCCCAGCGAGATCTATTCAGCACAGTTGCCGCACATAAAATCGCGACGTTGCCATATTCGTAGGAACTAGCTGATGTTTGCTGATGGAAGGCACATTCCACACACGGGAATAGATATATTGAAAATATAAGTCTCTATAGAAATATGAAGCCTGAATTTGTTTATTATATTTGTAATATTTTTCATAAAAGCTGCACTTTGCAATAGTAGTCAAAGTGCTAAATATCAGTGTTCAATATCAGCTATTAATCAAGCTAATATCAACAATTTCGACTTATCGGTTTGAAAATGATGCAATTAAATAACCGTAAGCGATATTTTAAGAATGAAATTTCACATCGCTTCTCACGATTAGATTAAGCAAAGTCGGAAAACATCTGACGAAATCATTCTTGATTGAACTCGTGTCCTCTTGCTAATGGCGTTGACATTTGTTACATGAAGATTAATGGTGTTTCAGGTATGGACGCGTGCAGAGCGTCAAGCTGCTGCCACGGGGCGAGGAGTGCCCTGTGGACGGAGGTTCCAGCAGTTCCCTTGGCGAAAGCAATGAGGGCGGTTCCGGTTCCAGTTCAGGCGGCGGCGGCAATGGCGGGAGCGGTGGTTCCTCGACCAGCGGGGGTGCGGCAGCGACGGTGGCGTTCATGGATATCAAATCCGCAGCGAAGGCTCACGCGACTGAGCATACGCTGGACGAACGAGCTCTCACCACACAGTACTACGAGCCACAACATCTTCAGCACAGGTTCCCCTCTCACGGGTAAGTTTGCTCGTTACAAGTTCCTGTATGAGCCGTCACGACACTCGATTCAGGAATTCTTGCAGAATTGCCACAAAACTAGATATCAGAAAAATCGGAAAAAAATTATGGAATTTTAGGGTGAGGAATTTGTGATAACTCAGAAAAACGAAGTTTAAAACATAAAAAGATGCAAAATTACGTACACATAATAAGAATAGATTGCGCATTTCTATGAAGTTGTCGCTGTCAGTTTAGGATGAATGAGATAACTTGAATTATATCGCTCTTTCTCTTTCTAAAGAATCGTTTTGAAGAGATATGCTGATATACTCAATTCTTTCTAATGGAGCACAGACGCTGAGATCTGCAGGGAATCTGTATCTATGAAATCTGTATCTATTATATCTATGAAAATATTAAATAGATATATTCGTATAGTGATCTGTATCTATAAGTACTTTTCGCAATACTCCCAAATTCAGTATTCCTATATTCACGAAATAATAAAGAATACATCGATTTAAATATAATTTAATATCTAATAAGCAATAACGATTTATATGCAGATGTTATTAATTACGAAATCAGTCGCTAGACGTTCACAAAAAACGATGGCTCTGATTCCTAGTGTTTACAAAATTGATAATTTGTTGAATTAGAATAGAATAAGAGTTAAGCACTGATTTTGCATAACACATAATGCATAAAGCTTAAGAAAAGTAAACTAAAAAGAATCTTTTATTTCATGGAAAGGAAGGATCTTGGTTCATTTTCTTTTGCATTATGCGTTATACAAGACTCTGTGCTCCCGTACTTAGGACAAACTGTGACCATGTAGCTAATAGCGAATTCGGTTGAACGCACTAGTGCAATTAAAGCCGGTTTGTACACTGATTTAATCTGTGCAAAAGTAAAATGCAAGTAATGTCCAATTATAAAATGCAGATTTTACTTAACAGCATAATAAAATGTATTAAAGATTTCATGGTTTAATTCGTTTTTATATTTATATTCAACATATATATTTTTATATCAATTTGTGTATGATAGTTTTAACGCACAATAATATGTACTGAGTGCATTCAATCAATTATAAATTAACGTTGAAATTATCTTTTGTGAAAACAAAGAAATCTAGAAATAATAACAATCTAATCGGAATCCATTCCGAATAGTTCCATAATATATATCCTGTTAAGTGCTTAAATATTTTATTCATATATATATATA